>NC_084795.1:278136621-278439121 GCF_963169125.1 Humulus lupulus | reverse complement strand
ACTAGAATAACAAATACAAACTAAAAATTACAAACATAAATAAGAAAATTTGGAGGGGAAACCCCCAAAATTTTCCTCTAAAAATACATAGAAAATAACAAAAAAGAAGAAAAAGATGAAGAGAATGGAGAGGTTTTGAAATGTGTAGAGTTTTTGGTATGGTAACCTCCCTCTTAAAATGGACACCCTAAATGGTCTTCAAAACTCCCTATTTATAGCCAAAAAATGAGTTTAAAATAATCAATTTAAATTGATTAAATTAAATTTGAAATGATGAATAATATGACATATAGGGGTAAATTTATAGGAGTGATGATGAGTTTGGGTAAAATGTGTAGAAAGTAGGGTAAAAATGTGGCATTTTTGACAATAGAGACAAGGGGACAAATGGTACTTTGTGATATTTTTTGTGGGCTCAAAATGTTGGAAAAAGGAGGTTGCAAGCTTTGGTGGAGATAGGCGCAGGAAAGTGGAGAGAATGGCAGGCTTTTGGTGTTGTTGGAAGGAGCTGAAGGAAGTTAGTGAGGTGAGCCAAAGGATTGGGTTGGTGGGCCAAAGAGCTTGGCAGGCACAAAAAGATGTTGAAGCAGGGAGTTGGCGGCTTGGTGATACGTGGAGGGAGCTTGGTGCTGGGATGGTGCATGGCTGTGAGATTTCAGCAAGAGGCTATGTGGTGTTGGAGACAGGTGGCGGCAGGAGAGGAAGGCAGGCGTGAAGGAGAAGTTGCTGACTTCAGGAGGGTGCTGTAGCAGGCGGGCCTGGGCAGGTGGCCAGCCGAATTGGGCCTTGGTGGCATTGGCTATTTGCCACTTTTCTTCTTTTCTTTCTTGAAAATGCCACTTTTGATTTCTTTACTTTTTCCAAAAAAATACAACATAATTCCTACAAGATAAAAATAAATTAAATAACAATCAAATATTTTCAAATATAAATAAATCATATTAATCATTTGAAAATATTGATTATAACTTAATTTAATATAGCATTTTAAGTTCAAAAGAATTACACTTTTAACTTCTAACTTAACAATACAAATTTCATATAATTAAATTACAACATATTATAATAAAATATCTATAAAAACATACAAAAATCTAGAGAACTACAATAAGCCTAATAAATTAAAAATTACTTAAAAACTTAATAAATCAATTAAAAACTCAAGAATTAAGCAACAATTAGCACATAAAAAGTGGTAAAATAACTCTATTTTGTAGAGTTATCACTTGCATCTAGAGATATTAAGCCTATTCCTTTGTGTTTTGTAGCCATCCCCTCATTTATACGCGAACCCCTTTTCGCTTCCGGGACGAGGTCTCATAGCCAGTGACGGCCCGTCCGGCATACCCCCGAGGGTTGAATTTATTGACCTGTCCTCAGACTCAGAGTCCCCTGAGGGCAATCCTCACCAAGACTATGACTCCTTAAGGCAGGCCCGCATCCGCCACCTTGAGTACATGGCTGAACTTAGGCGTAAAATTTGGGTAGTGGAGAGCGAAATTGACTCGGTGTCGAGAGGAGACGGAGGACCTTCACCCCCAGACCTTAGTGACCATATAGCGAGCCTTAGGATGACCCTTTTTGAATTGCAGTGGGAGTTAGATTTTATGGAGGAACACCTTCCGCCCGAACCTCCCAACCCATCCTCGCCTGATGACGGTCATGGGGCTGCTACCGCTTCTCCTCAGCCCCTAGTCTCAGTTCTTCCTAGCTTAGCGCTTCCGCCATCGCTCCCTCGATGGAAAACTCTTGCTAGAAAGAAAAAATGGAGGGTCAAGTGTTCTGTCTCTTCCTCACATTTTTCTATTGATTTTGCAGATATGCCGAAGGCATGCCGACAGGTATCTATCCAAGAGCAAGACGACGCCCCTTTACTGGCGTCCGGGCTGGTGTTGCATGTGTCCGCGAACAAATTGAAGGAAATCGTGAAGGGCTATCGTGTTCCCCCGGAATACGCCTTATATGCTCCTCAGGAGGCATGCCGGGCCGACCGCCCTAGGAAGGGTCTTGTGGCTTTGAGCGAACACATTTTGAAGGCGGGTGGCACCATTCCCTTGCACCTGTTTTTCGTAGCGGTTCTCAACTATTTCGATCTGGCCCCGCTTCAGCTGTCACTCAACAGTTGGTTGAACCTAAGTTGCATTTTTGTTTGGTTCAAGGAACGAGCTGAACGCGCCCCAACGACGCAAGAGGTGCACTTCCTGTACAACCTCATGGGATCCCCCAAGTCCAAGGGCTTCTACTACCTGCAGAAGGCCAATAACGAGCCCCCCTTGATAGAGGGCTCAGTGTCCAATACAGGGTCTTGGAAGCAAGACTTTTTCTTCGTAGAGGGCCCTCTCTCTGTTCGTGAACACTTTCGCGCCACCCCCAGTAAGTACCCTGGTCCTTCTTTTCTTCTTATAAGAACTTACTGTTTTGTACTCACGCTTGTACTGACACTGGCGTGGATCATGCAGAGCAATTTGCTGTTCCTTCGGTCATTGGGTCGGAGGCGAAGGCCGTGAATGACCTCATTAATGCTAACTCCGCGATGAAGAAGGCGGCATTCTTATTTACTATGGCAAATCTCAACCGCCACCAGTTATCCCCGGTCTCTGACCCCAAGCTCTTGTGGTCGATTCCTGGGTCTAAGAAAACAATGGCTGCGTAGGCTGAACCTTTCCCAGATGGTGATGAGGCAAGGGAGGAGCCGGAGGAAGCCCCCCTTGAATGTGGGGGATCTCACCAGCGACCCCTGTCCCCCGGGGATGCCCCCCTTATGAAGCCTACGACCAGGACATGGCCTTCCAACCTCAGGACCAGCATGTCGCGCTGGGGTGTTATGCTTCCCCTGGCCCTGATGGCTGCGACGCCTTCCCTCAGGTTCCTCTTAACACTGGATCACCGGGGGCTGATTACGTCGACCTTGCGGAGCCCCCCTCTGATCTGCCGGAGCCTCAGTTTTTCACCTTCACTGCGCCCCCTCCCGCTTCGGCAAGCGGGTCGTCTATCCCTATCCCGCTAGGTGCCCCTAGTACGGAGGGGGATCCTTGGGTGACTCGGATTGCAACGTCTTATGGACAGCGATACACTCAAATTTCCTCGAGCCTCCCTGTATCTGACTGGAATGATCTTGGGAACGTTTCCCAAACGGACCTTGGGGAAACCCTGAGGCGTGCCACGGCCTGGGTGAGTCCATGCACCTTGCGTCGGCATTATTATGTATAGATGTACATGCGTTTTTCTTTTTGTTACTTATTGTTGATGCCGTTAACTTTCTTGTGCAGGCCTATACCGTGGCTCTACGGTATGCTGATTCGTCCAGCAACCTCTCCGCGTCTACTGCTGAGAGGGGCTGCCTTGCAGCCCGGGTCTAGGAGCACGAGAAAAAGCTCAATAAAACTAAGGCTAAGTTGTCAAAGGCCCGAACCAAATTTTCCAACTTGTTTTCAAAGAGGAAGGAAGTAAAGGCCAAGACCAAGGGGCTACAGGACAAGGTTACCGGCTTGGAGCGTGAACTCCAGGAGGCTCAAGCCATCGCGGTCATTTCACAGCAGAGAGTTACCCAGTTGGAGGCCGAATTCGAGGCCCTCAGGGCCGAACATCAGTCGGCGCAGGAGAGGAATGCTTCCTTGGAGGCGGAGAGGGCTACCACCGAGCGCAGGTCCATAGACCGTGCCCTTTACAATGTATGGAGGCAGGATCCTAATTTCGACTTCTCTTCTTTTGGTGAACAGGCCGTTGCTCGAGCGGCCATGTGGAGCGCCCACGTTAAGAGGCCCTGAAGTAGTTACTTCATAACATTTGTCGGTTAGCCCTCCATGGGTGTATGCTTTCTTCCTTTTTTTTTTTTGTACTTCGGGCCTTTGTAATATGACTGTCATTATTATTTTTCTAGCGTGACTCTTGTACTGTCTTTGAAGCTTTATTTTTCAATGTATAAATACATGTGCTGCTGTTTATTTCTTGTTCTACTGCATTTGAGGCCCTTTTGAGCCCGTATGATGGGGCTTGGTTGGTTCCCCTCTTTTATTTACCAGGCTGGAGGTCCTTTGGAGCCCATGTGACAGGGTTCACTGGGACCTCTTTTGGTGCCTCTTGATTACTTTTATAAGGATATTTTGAGCCCTTGGGTCCTAACTATCCTTTTATATATTCTTGCGCGCGCTTGTTATTTGTTGCGAGAAGCGTCCTTCTCGTCGTTATTCATAGTACTATTTTTGCAAGGGTCTCTTTTGGGACCCTTTTTGGCTAGGCGGCTTGGTGGCCGCTCTAGACTTATTATTGTCGTTACCATATATTGGCTAGACTTATTATTGGCTAGACGGCTTGGTGGCCGCTCTAGACTTATTATTGTCGTTACCATATATATATTTTTTTAAGTCCTTATGGCCTCCTTGATGTTCACAAGGGTAGCTAATCCTTGTGATCCCATGAGATGCCTTGTAAGGATTCCGCTTAAGGCCCTGATATAGGGGGTCCCTCTGGGATCTCCGCTAAAGGATCCTCCAGATGGAGGGTTGTTTTTAGGATCCTCCTGGTAGAGAGTCCCTTTTAGGAGTCTCCTTCTTAGGAGGGCGAGGGGTCCTTTTTAGGGTCCTCCGTTAGAGGGCCCTTTTTAGGTTCCCTTTGCTAGCCGCACGTTGTTGCCTCCTGTCCTACTTCCTCCTGATGGAGGGCCCTTTTTAGGATCCTCCTGACAGGGGGTCGTTTTTAGGGTCCTCTTGGTAGAGGGTCCCTTTTAGGGGCCTCCTTTTTAGGAGGGCGAGGGGTCCTTTTTAGGATCCTTCGTAAGAGGGCCCTTTTTAGGTTCCCCTCGCTAGCCGCATGTTATTGCCTCCTGTCCTGCCCCCCAAGTGTTTGGTGAAATTTATTTCGGCAGGCACTTTGGCTGATGCCCACGTAGCGAAGAAAAATAACACATGAAGTTGCGAATAGTTTCATTCATAACACGCGGTTTACAACCGACTTTGTAAATAAAAAGGGGGTTACATCTAACAAGGAGGTTACCTAGGTAGCCTCTTTGATTCTTACTCGCTTAAGCTAAAATAACGAAGAACAAACTAAACATAGGTTCTTTTGGCACTGAGAGCCGAAGCCTTGCTGGTAGCACTTCTCGAGTGGCTCTGTAACCCGTGGGTCCAATCTTGTGCGGATCTAACTTGTGTGGGTCGCTTCTTCATACACAGCTGTTGTCATTGGCATAGATGGTTTGGTGGCTGCGCGGAGGGACATGTTATAGCATTCCCTCGCTTCCTTCTGCTCCCCTTTCACGCATGCTACTCCCCCAGGGGTAGGGAATTTCATAGCTAGGTGATACACAGAAGTTATCGCCTTCAATTCTCTCAGAGAGGGTCTCCCTAATACCGCATTGAAGGCTGAGGTGCAATCTACCACGAAAAAGTTAGCCATTATGGTGGTTTGCCTAGGTTGCTCCCCCATGGTGAGGACTAATTCGATTATCCCTAGGGGTTGCATCGAATCTCCCGTAAACCCATACAAAGTCGTAGTGCAAGGCTTTAGGTGACGGAGGCTCAATCCCATCTTTTCCAGCGCCTGTCGATACAAGATGTCCACAGAGCTCCCGTTATCCACCATGACCCTATGTACCCTCATGTTAGCAAGCTGGGCGGTTAGCACCAGGGGGTCATTATGAGGGAAATGCACCCCCTGCACATCTTCTTCAGCGAAAGTTATTGAGTCATTCTCGCCCTTGAAGCTCTTTGGGGGGCGTTGCTCCAAACTTAAAATGCAATGTGGTGGACTTCGTCGAGCCTCCTTGGCATACCTGTCTCGCCCTTTCCTAGAATCGCCTCCGAATCCTGGTCCTCCAAAGATGGTCCTAACCTCTCCTTGCACTTCCGGGGCCACCTCACGTGCCTGCGATGGGGACACTCCTCCTTCTGTCCTCTAGTTATCCTTGCGCACATACCTGCCCAAATGTCCCCTACGAATGAGTTCCTCAATTTCTTCCTTCAAATGGATACACTCTGCCGTGGTGTGACCGGTATCCTTGTGGTACTGGTAGTATCTACTAGGATCCCTTTTGGACCGGTCCTTTCTCATTGGTGGGGGCCTTTTGAAAGGAACTCGATCTTCGTTGGTGAGGTAAATGTGCTCCCTAGTATCTGTGAGGTTCGTGTAGTAAGTATAAGCCGCTTGCCTATGATCATTCCCCTGTTTGGTTTTCCTCTGCTGGTCATCTCTTGATCCATCGTATGCCCTTCTCTTCTTTGTTACATTCGACCCGTCGTTAGCTGGGGGCTTCGCGTGGGGCTCCTCCTTTCCTGCCTTTAGGTTTGTGTGGCCATCCTCTACACGAATATACTTTTGCGCTCTCTCGTAGAAGTCATCTAAGTCGGTTACTTCCCTCTTCAACATGTTGTCCCACAGCTTTCTTCCTGGGAGCACTCCAGCTGTAATGGCCATTTTTAACTCTCTGCGGGTTAGGCTCCCCACTTTCGCGGCCTCCATATTGAATCGGTGAATGTAGCTCTTCAGGCTTTCATTCTCCCCTTGCTTCATGTTGGCTAGGCTGGTACCTGGCATCGTGTAGTCCTGCACGGCATGGTGCTGCTAGAGGAATTCATCAGAAAACTGTTGCCAGGACTTGATGGACCCCGGCCTTAACCTTTTGAACCATTTGTAGGCGAGTCCCTTCAAGGTGACAGCGAAGCAATGGCACCTGGCACCGCTTCCAATCCCTCTCAGTTTCATCAGATCGTTAAACGCATCCAGGTGGTACTTTGGATCCGTGTTTCCTTCGTAGGGGGTCATATTGGGCTCCTTAAAGTTTGCAGGGAGCCGGACGGCCTGAATCTCCCTCACAAAGGGTGACTCATGGTCGAATTCTTCCTCAAATGCCTGGCCGCCTGATGCGGTGACGATCTTGCTTCGCAGGCTCCTCATTTCCGTATCCAGGTCCTGCCTCCTCTTGTTTAGAGAGTCCTTCAAAGCGGATGGGCCAAGATCCGCCTTTCCCTTGCCTTCCCGAGGCGCCATAGGGGGCGTGGTCCCTTTGCCCGCCCTCTTTTTATTGAGCTCCTCCCGTAAATCTGAGGGTGCTCTTTTAGAGGTGACCTCGTCCTCCTTGCGAGGGGCAGCGTTGGTCCTTGGCGCTGGTTTTTGGGCCTGCTTAGGTGATTCAGGGGGCTCGCGTGGCTTCGCTCGGGGGGTGTTACTGGTAGAGTGTTGAGTTCTCCCATCATCTACTGGTATGGTGGTCTCCACCCCATCCTTGCCTTTCTCCTTCCTCTTAGGCAAGGTCACGCTCGATTTGCCCTGCAACAGGCCATTCAGGACCTCTTGCATGTTCTCCAAGGTGGTTTCCAACCTTTGGTTCTTTCGGTGGAGCTCACGTATTTCCTTTTCATAGAACCGAGATTTTGAACTTGAGCTCACGGAATGGACCCGGGGATGTTTATCATGCCTACGGGTAGAGGGGCCCGGGTCCTGCCGGCCGGAGTTCGGTACCAGCGGTGGTTTTGGGAGAGGGATCTCATTAGCATTTCCCAGTGGTGCTCTTGGAGGACTTTCTCCAGGCGAAGCGGCCGGTGACGAGGCCACTCTATCACCTCCGTGAACCTCAGGGTCCTTCGGGGGCTCCACGTCTCTGGGTGGAGGAGCGTCCTTCATGGAGGCCTTCAGCTGGACTCCGTTCAAGTGAACCTCTACCTCTCGTGGCTCCCTGAGTCGCTTTGAACGTCTTGGCATCTCTTTTTGCTGGAAACAATGGTGGAACACTAGCTTGAAACTAACGTTCCCACAGACGGTGCCAAACTGTTGACGGTGAGAACTCGTCAACTAAGTTGAGTTGGAAAAAATTATCAAGTAAGGATCGTCAATAAAAAAGCTGTAGAAATCTAAATAATAACTCAAGAACAATGACAGAATAAGTATGGAGAAATCAATCTTTCATTCACTCTCAAGCCTTTGCTACAGTAAATTTCCCAACCCCCCTTCAGGTGGGGTTAGAATTCATTTTATAGTAGGCTCTAATGGCCCTAGGTACATGGTGGTCCTGGGGACCAAGTGGTACATAAGTACTCTGTCAAGAGAGTGGCTTTAGAGGTTGTGGTCGTACATCCAGTACAGGGGCAGGTGTCAGGAGGATGCCTCCACTACTTGTCCGTACCCATGTCTGATGAGTGGTGACAGGCATAGTGGCGCAGGTGGTAGTGGTGTCGACTCTGACACCTGGCCGTAGACGTACGGGCCATAACTCTTATTCCAACACTCCCACTCTCCCACTGGTATAGGTGTCCATACTCAACATACAATGTCTTAACGGCCGTACTCCGTACTAGATCGTACAAGTATGTTCCATTCGACTCGTACTGGAGCCTCTAAGTATTGGGGTCTCAAGGTGTAAGGAATGGGACCCTTGGTGCGTGTAATGGTCGTGGCGTGAGGTGGGGGTCTCGGGTCCTTGGCACGAGATGCCTGTAACACCCCGAGGTCACCCACGAGCCTAGGCGATAGGCATGTGGCCTTGACGGATGTCTAAGGATGCGTGGCGAGATGCCTTCCTTGCGACCCCCATGGTGGTGTGGCTCCCTTAGTGCATGGCTTCATACGCGTGGCCAACAGGTGGCGTGGCTCCTATTCCTTCGTGAGGCCCTCTTGGAAGGCCTATTGATGACGCGGCTCCCTAGCTGCTCACGAGGCCCTCCTCCTCTCGCGTGGCCATGTGATGGTGTGGCTCGCTCGGGGCGCGAGCCCGAACGTCTGCTGAGGTGCGAGGCTACGGTGCCGGGGCGCGACGCCGAGGGTGCTCCAGCGAGGCCACGCGGGCTTGGACGCGAGGCGACCCGCGCATCAGGGGCCTCGCTCGGACGCGAGGCGGGGCGCGCATCAGGAGCCTCGCTCGGACGCGAGGCGGGGGTGTGCATCAGGGGCCTCGCTCGGACGCGAGGCGGGGGGCGCATCAGGGGCCTCACTCGGATGCGAGGCGGGGGCTTGCATCAGGAGCCTCGCTCGGACGCGAGGCGGGGCGCGCATCAGGAGGAGGTGGGGCCCGCTCAGACGCGAGGTCGAGGCTGCTTCGGACGTGAGGCCACGCGAGGCCGATGCTGCTGGGGTGTGAGCTTGGGCACGCGGGGCCGTCTCGCGGTGCTTGGTTCTGAGCATGCGAGGCCTGCCAACAAGACTTCCCCTGGGTCACACGAGGCTCCCTTATGCGTCACGCACCTAGGCACGGGAGGTCACCTCGCGGGGCACAGTCTTAGGCATGCGAGGCCGTTGTGAGAGGGTCGCGCCCCGAGCGTCTCGTGGCTCAAGCACGCATGTAGGCCTATAAGGGACCTCACCACACGACTTGGTTCTTTTATGGGCGCGGAATACTGAGCGTTTACATATATATGTATATATACTTATTATAAGCAAGCACAACAAAAAATCCAGACCAGACCCCAGTACCATTTTTAAGCAAAGTATATATAGATATGATGGATGATCATATATCTATCTTAATTATCTGGGATTAATTGTGAACCAGGTCTGAACACCTGTAAGAGCAAGAACAATGAGAGTAGCTATAAGAGCCAAAACAAACCAGGGACTACTGAAATGGTCACGGTACGCTTGAGCAACCCAAACCGTCAACTTACTGTCACAGTGGTTCTGTATTTTCTTCTTTACATCGACATAAGCAGGAGATGGAACCAATTCGGTTCCAATATCATTAAAGAACTTAGCAACGTCATCGTCGTTGTTCAGCCTGTTCCGGAATATGTTGGCCATCCTCATATCCTTAGCGTCTTCTCCATTATCAATGAGCGAATTAAGGAAGTAAAGGCAGCAGGTGACTCCTCGTCCGGTTGAAAAGTTGTCTGGACACATCTCGTACGCGACTAAGTTAAAAAAATTTCGTTTGGTCGAATCATCGATGATCAGTGGAGGTAGCTTGAGGTATCCGTTGAAGCAGAAACTGCTGAAACTCACGTCTCTTAGAGAGCAACTGTTGCTCGGCTCCACCATTACTCCGGCTGCTTTTACATCCTGGAGGTTGCGGAAAGTTCGAGTGTACTCTGGATCGGGATCACGATGCCCTTCTGCGCGTCCTTGGAGCAGCGCTGATCGGAGAAGGTCCAGAAGGTGCAACGGTTTATTATCCAAGTCTATTTTTATGTTCTCTGAGTACTTGCTTGGGGACATAACATTCATCTGAATGAACTTCTTGACAGATTTCTTCATCTCCTCATTATTATCGACTTTGCTTGATGGAGTAGATTCCATCAAAGTTTCAAGCACTTCATAAGGAATTTGATTCTCCAACAAGAACAGATCCTGTTTAATCAAGGCCACTTGTCCGCTGTTGATGTTGGCGATTTCCGAATCATCATCTTCCGGTTTGCTGTACATTTTGATGAACTGAAGTATGAAACATCCATCCACGACCAACATCAAGCTCAGAGTATCATCATCATAGTCTTTGAGAACCTGCTCATTGAATTTCGTCTTCAAATGGGCAATTTTGTTTTTGATGGAATCGAACAAATCTTGCGCTGCTTTTTTACTTTCTCCGATGAATTTCGCAGCCAATTCATTCTTGGACTCTTCCTCCAGCTTCTCATTTCGGTGATGAATGGGGCCAATCGATACCACCCTCGGCACAAAGTAATTGAAATCCTTGTCATTCTTGCGACCTTGGAGAAGCTTGGGCACCTTCTGTATCTTTGGCTTTGATTTTTTTTTTCTCCATCTACCTTGCTCGGTTGTTGAGCTGCTACTGTTTTCGATTTCTCATCTAGTTTTTGGAGCTTCGAGACTACTTGATGACTTTGCCCTGCTGGAATGTTTTTGACATTTTCATGGTTGTTGACGCCGGCAGTGACATCATTAACCTCCTTCGGCATGTCGGAAATGGGCACCACAAAACTTTGATTATCAGCTTCATGGCTTTGCTGCCCTACTACCTTTTTGACAGTCCTCCTGTGGCAGAGCTCTTCTACGGACAACACTAACTCCTTTTCACTCATAGTGTTAACGAAACAATAATATTACTATTGTATGTGTGCTGTGTTATATGAGTATATATATATATTAGAATCTGTACATAATATTATAGCCATAATATCAGGCTCTTACACGTGAATATAGCTAAAAGTTTAACTTGTATATCAGGCTTTACAAAGAAATATGATTTTTCCCGTGTGGATTTTCCTGATTCTCATTCAATATATATACAAAATATACAAGTTAAACTTTTGGCTATATTCACGTGTAGAGCTTGATATTATAGCTATAATATAGTTATAAAGTTGACCCTATTATAAACATAAATGTAGAATATATATATTTAAAATAGAATATTATGTACAGATTCTAATAATATATACAGGTTTGCATGTGTGTTTAAAATATATATAAAATTGCTGGACTTATTGATTGATAGTAAAAGATACAGATTCTTAAAGTTTCGTAAATTAAGTTTATATTCTGTGCAGCTTACAAGTTTAGTATAATGCGTTTCTAGCATGGAGCTTTTACGTACTAGAAGATGAATATATGCGGCCAGTTTTGTGGAAAGTATTCTAGTATTATATTCATTTATTTCGATCCAAGTTAATGATAGTACATCTTTATTACAAGGTTAGATTTGCATAAGAGAAACTCTCTTTTCTTTTTTAAGAGAGAGAGAGATTAAAATTCTACTTAATAGTGTTAATGAAGAGATCGACACCGAAAGGAAATGATGTACGATGAAGATGGGCATGGGGCATCATGTTGGTAGAATAGTAAACTTTTGTCTAAATTACTAGTTTTAAGTGTGATGATTATTCTTCTACAGTACAGGAATATGTGACTGTGGCATATCCTAATACAATGTGCAGGTAAACATTTACATTCTATTTAAGCAGTTAAGTACATAACTACAGAAATAGTTACCATTCCCTGAGTGAAGCTATCTTCAGTGACGAGTGTACATGCCTAACTTGTCTTCAGGAACCATAAACCTTGGCTCACTCTGATACCAAGTTTTAACGTCGTAAACTCCAGGGACCGTTACGGTGTGCCTTGTAAACAATGTTAAACTCGCTAATCGAATCATTTGGCCAAAATCGTGTAATTAAGTATGATTAGCGGTTTAGGGATTAAAAATTTTGGTTAAGATATAACGTTTCATTAGAACATTTATTATATACATTGGGATCCCAAAAAATTTAATTTAAAGGTCTATTACAAGAAAATATTTACAACCAGCCGATCTAGGATGCAAAACAGGGTTAAACCCTAGTTCCTCTTCAAACCTCGGCCGTGGTGGTCGAGTAGCTGCATATGTACACATCGTTACCTAAGCTTTCCAACTCAAGGATGCTCCAGCTTTCTTTTGCCTTTACCTGCACCACATAGCACCTGTGAGCCGAAGCTCAGCAAGAAAACTCAATATGCTCATGAACAGTCATATAATGACATCAAATCATAAGGCACACGCCTAGAAAATATAGCCCTATTCAAGCAGGCAAAGAGATTCACGAAATGATGGGTATCCAGGATAGAGAATCCTGCCCTCCTGAATGGATGACTATCAAGTAAATCTCAATCAGATAAGTGATAACACTGGTGGTTCCGGTAACCATACCGGGCTTATAGCCCTGAGTAGAAGAGTGACAGTTGTAATAGTCACTAAGGTGGGTTCCGTTCCCAATAGTCATGTGACGATAGGGTCACCGGAGCTTTACAAATAAGTGAACCTTTCACTGGCTTAAACAGGATAGGTGCATGATGACTAGTAACATAACCTACCTCATGACCATAGAGTCATAACCATGGGATTTCGCTCCCTAGCCATGTGACAAGCAGTCACCTAGGCCTTTGGCCCTGGCTCTGAGTAACTAGCCTAGACTAGTCAAGCGCTTTTGATGTTCATCGACCTTAGGGTCGGTCCAACATCAATGCTCCCAGAGTCATTCAATGTTGATATCGATTAGATCTAATCTTTTATCAGCCCTGCGTTCATGATGCTTATGCCGTTTTCGGCTCTTAGGTCAGTGATGCGCGACCAGTGCCGTCCCTGACTAGTCAGTGCCATACACAAGTAAGCAATGCTACCAAACATATATCATATGTCAAATATTCGAATACAGGGCATTCAACATGCTTACTTAACAATTACTAGCATAATTAGGACCATGCATAAACACAGAGGCTCAAGCTCTGAACAATCTCATATTATCACATGTTTCTCGTGCAACACATGCATCACATTTAATCACTTGACATGCCTCAACAATAACCATGCATGCCACATTTAAACATCCAACATGCATCAAGAATAACCATGCATGTCATATAGACACAGGGTGCAGTTTTCTTACCTTTTGTCCAAGCACAGGCTACCAATAAACGAGCCACAAGCATGACCCCGATTCCAAGCCTCTAGTGATAACCTAGTCATAACAACAAATGGTGATCCAATGAGTTCAAGTTCTAAAACCAATCCTGGAACCAAGACCTAGCCTCCAAGACATCAAACCCTACCAATCCGGGTAGTAGGAATGATCCCGAGGCCTAAAACCATGTTCCCGAGGTCAAAACGCTCAAACGGACTCAACACCCAACCTGAGTTGCGGCCCTAGCACCTTGAGCCGTGGCCCCCAACCATCCCATGAGCAAGGGCCGCGGCGCCCCTTACATAGGGCCGTGGCACCTAGCAAGGCCAAAATGCCTCCACCTGCTTCTTTGAGCTAAGGTCGCGGCGCCCAAGAACAAGGTCGCGGCCCCCCACCCAGAATCAGCCATAAACCTGATTTTAACCTTTTAAAACCTTTCAAAAACATATCCAAACATCTCCAAACACAAAAATCAAATTTCCCAAACATCCCCATGATCCAAAACCCATAAAACCCAAGCTTTAAGTCAATCAAAAACTCATCAAAATACAAAGTCCAATTCGAGCTTAAAACCTTTAAAAACTTAAAACTTGAATTACCTCCAATTGAGTTGTTTCCAACTAAATCCTTCGGCTAATAAGCTTCTAATCTTTCCTAGGATCGCTATGCCTTGATCCTTGCTTGAATCCGAGTCCTAGAACCCAAGTTACCTTCAAAAATGCGATCGGGAGACGAAAATGGAACTTTGAGGGAGAGAGAACATACAGAACGTTCTTTTATTCTTTCAAAAGGTTACTTCAAGCTTAAGTAGCCTCAACCAAATCCTAATGCTCGGGGTCCCGAAAACACTCCCGGGGACAAAATAGTCAAAACCTCCAGAATTTCCCCCTGATCTTACTAACTCCCAATTTATCACCAAATATTAATTCTCATTACCCAATAACCTGGTAATGCTCTAAATACCCCTCGACTCACTCCGAGTCAAGAATAAATCTCGTTGTGACTTTCCCACTAGCTTACCTCCTAGGATCGTCTTGTGCTGAGTAACCCTGGCATAACCAAATAATAATAAAGCACCACACACATACCACATATATGCCAAATATGCCCGAAATGGCCAAAATATGAAAGTCACTCAATTACTCAGAAAAGGGTTCACATGCATATTTAATACACATAAACATGCATATTATCATTTAATAACATAATAAATCAATTATGGCCCTCCCGGCCTCGTAATCAAGGTCCTAAACTTTATTAGGAAATTTGGAGCATTACACTAAAGCCAAAGATCGAGACTCGGACTCAGTTGAAGATCGAGCTACTACATGCTACTTTTTCGAGCTCCAACTGACCAGATTTCCTCTAATGAAGATCCAGTATCCCGAAGTAGAGCGCCTATCATCAATGGAGCTTGTCCAATCAGCATCGGTAAAGCCATTGATGAAGAGATTGTCAGATGGCTGGAAACATAACCCATAGTGTATAGTTCCATCCAAGTATCTCAGCACTCTTTTGCAGGCATTCCAGTGATCAGTGGTGGGGGCCTTCAAAAATTGAATCAACTTATTGATAGAGAAGGCAATATCTGGTCTTGTATGTCAGATATTGGAGAGCACCAATGACACTTCTGTAAAGTGAAGGATCTGCTAGGGGAGCACCTCGATCAAGAGACAAATGTGATGTTGTACACATGGAAGTAGAGATCTGCTTAGCATCATACATGTTGGTTTTATCAAGAGGATCTCTTGTGTATTTTCTTTGAGTTAGATAAAGTCCAAACTCATTTCTGAAAACTTCGAAACCCAAGAAGTTGTTGACTGGCCCAAGTACTTTAAGAGCATACTGAAGGTGAAACCCCACTGCAACAAGGAACTTTTTCAGCTCTTGAACTTTTCTGAAGGTGAGGATTTGGAGTTAAGACTTTATTCTTTGGTGATTATTCAATATTGTTTGTGTTATGAATTTTGGAAAGAACAACATGGTTTGGCACACACACAAGGCTCTTGAATTACAACTTTGATAGTTTTAAATAACATTTTCTAAATTCAAACTAAACAATTTGTTACATGATTTTGCATGATTTGATTCACTATTTCAATTTGGTAACATTTTTATCCACTTGAATTGCTAGGGACTAGCAGTAAGTTAGTTGGGGGTTGTGATTAGTGCAAAAAAATGCACATTTATTGATTTTAATAGTCAAAATAAATTAAGTTTAATTAATATTTTCATGGAATTAATATCATTTAGTTTATAAATAAAAATATTTGATTATGATTAGGAATTAAAGTTATATTTTGGCATAAAGAAAAATAAAGAAGAAATAAATAAATAAAATTGAAGAAAGGAGGAAAAGTTGGCATTTTTGCAACCTGAAGCCCAGAAATTCGGCCCAAAGCAGCACCAGGCCTGCTGATTCTCTTTTCCCCCAGCGCGCCACCTGACGAAACCTCCATGTGACATGCGTCCAGCCACCCCATCCTGACCCGTGAGTGACCTGCACCCCTGCCTGATCGCTAACCCGCGCCCCGACCAGCCTGCTACCTACCCTCTCCTCTGTTGTTGAGCATCCTGTTAGGAACGAGTTTCCTAATACGCAGCGGAAAAGTGATGTGGTTGGCCCAGTGTACAACAAAAATTTTGTAACATATTTAAACTACCTTTAAATATGTGGATCCATTAATATACATACATTAATCATAAGCAAGATAGTGATAGAAATCATACCTCTTGAAGCCTATCAAGTGTCCTTGCTATCTTCTCGTATTTAGAACGATCTTCCTATCCAAGCCGCTCCACGTACTCACACCAAGATCTTCCAAAGCGTTCTCTACACCTCAAGAAATGTGTGGGCACTTAGAGAATGAAGGATAGTTTATTTGTGATTCTACTTGATGTACTCAACACATGAGATCAAGAGAATAGGCCTGAGAATTGGTTCTTTATTTTCAGGGAGAGAAAACTATCGTTCTATTTTCACAGAGCGAATTTTCAGAGTAGTCTCACTCTCTTCACTTATCTTATCTGAATAATTTTCTGATCAGTCATACTTAACAGAAAAAATTCAAAATTTAAAAATTAAATCTGTAACCATTTTACAATTTAATTTTTAATTAATTAATTATTCCATTAATGAAAAAATCCAAAAACCAATTTTTGAATTATCCATTAATTAATTAATTAATTAAATAAAATTAAAAATCCCATCTCTGAAAAACACTGGTGCTACACGCCACACACAGTCCTAGACTGTGTGTGAACGTGTAGCTTCCTAATTTCTAGGGATATTTGTTTTTCAAATTTTATTTAATTATTTATTCAAATTACTTTGTCAGATAAGATCTAACAACCTGATAACTAATTCAAATTAATTATCCATTTTAATTAATTATCAAATATAATTAATTATTTGAATAAATATTAATCTTTTAAATTTAAATCCAATTTGAACTTATCAGATTATTTTCTCCCACTCAAATAAAGATATTTAATTAATTCTACTAATTAATTAAACCCAAATTTTCGAAAATAAATATTTAATTAATCATAATTTCGAAAATTACAATTAATTAATTATTTAATTAAATTTCGAAATTCAATTTAATTATTTAGTATAATTTCAAAAATTATACAATAATTAAATATTAATTAATTTTGTTAACTACAACTAATTTGTAATTAATTAATTAATCACTATTATCATATGATTGCATATTTGGCCTGAAGAACAAGTTTCTTCTTAAATATGTCTTTAAACTATTTTCCCTTCATATCAACTCTTACCTTAAACAGTGTTGATAGAGCCGCTATGGGGACCTATGGACCTATAATTCCAAGCTCCAATAAATTTGAGATTATTAATTAAATAATCTTAATTTATTAATCTCATGATTATTCCACTATAAATATGAGACTGCACTCTTGTAATTATAGACATTTCATTTACTGAGTACTTTATAATCATAAAGCGTCCATTGATTTAATCATTGCATACAACTTGACCCTCTAATAATGATTCATAATTAATCGAGAATAAAATTACCGTTTTACCCTTTTAATTATGTCTTGTTTCCTTAAGTACCATTGACTCTACTAGTGAAGGTTAATTCATAACTAAATTATGAATTTGAGCTCAATAACCTTTCAGTCCCAAAAGTCAACCCTTAAGAGAACCATCATTCAATCTCTTGCGAGAAGGTATAGATTCCATATCTGTATACTATGTCCCCAGCCATCTATATTAATGAGTTCCCAAAACAAAAGTTTTTAGCCTGATCATTCTGGCAAACCCTAACAAGTGAATCAAAGAACTCATATAACATAAACAGGAGTTCATAGTAACCTCAGGATTAAGATCTATTTGTATATGATCATCAGTTGATATATTTAATTAATACTTTGAAACGGTATTTAACTAAGTATTAATAAACATATCTGGTCCAGTTCTATATATTCTCTAATATATAAAGCACCTCCACTAAAGTGTCCTACCACACTAGTGATCCGGATCTAGATCACATGTATTCATAATACTAGTGGACCGTACTTGCAGTAATTAATCTAAAGATTCCATAACTTTATTTTACTGCGAACTATTCAAGTTCATTTATCTCAAACACAATTCTCTCGTACTAATACGTGTTTGAGATTACATACATGAACTTAGGAATTTTCCTGATATTTACATAATATTATCATAGAATAATATAGTCCATAAAATATATGCATAACAAATTCAATTTATTTATTTATTTCAAAAACAATGTCTACTACATATGCTTTCAGGGCACATTTCCAACACATCCACATGGTGCTTTTCTATTGGCCACGACTGGATCAAACCCACCAGTTGCCACCAGCCCACTTTGTGTGCTCTTTGGGTCATGAACCCTCCATTTTGAGCTTTAAAGTTCACATTTTGTGGTGATTTAGAAAAATAGGTAAAATGACCATTCACTAAAATAGTTAGGTTAATATTAATAATAAGATTTGATTTTTCAAAATCATATTTTGTTATTAATATTTCAGATTTATTTTGTAAACTCCATTTGTAGTTTAATTTCTTTGTAGTCATTTTCTTTTTCTATAAATAGGGATTCTTCTTTCACATTTGGTACGTAATTTTTAGGTAACAAAACTCTACCAAATTTTAGTCTCATTTCTCATATTTTCTCTCTAGAATTTTATAAGAATATCTAGAATAATAGGCTAACCTTCTTAGGAAGGTTAGGATGATCTTTTATGCACTATGATTTTGTTAGGTATATATATTTGAGTAATTTATTCACCATGTGCTCAAATGTTTATATATTTGAGTAATTTATTTTCTTTCATCTCTATTTTTTCATCTTGTTATCTTTATTTATGTAATAGCACGTAGATTTTGTCAAACACTTTCTATGTATTATCAAATTAGTGAAAATAATATAGATAATATATTTATCATTTTCTCCTTCTCATTCATATATATTTACTTTTGCTAAATCTATATAGAATTAGTGATGCTCTTGCTATGTATTTTATAAATAGTAAAAGTAATATTTGTGTCAGGTTTTATTCCTAATCTTTTATTGCATTATTGACAATGGTATAATGTCATTTTTATATTTCTCATCAGATTTGTTATCCAAAAAATAGGCGTGGATGACGTGGCAGACATTTTTAACACGTGGCTGACACCTTACAAAGGTTCTGTTCGACTATCGACCAGGGAGGTTCCCCTGGCATAACATTTGGATTTTATATATGACCAGCTTGGTCGTATACTCCGTATATTTTGAGAAGATCTTATGTGATTGTAATTATATCCAAGATTATCTCCCATAATTCTTGAGTATCCAATTATTTAGGAAAGAATATCTGTAACAAATTTATGTAATCCTCCTTGAGCCTATAAATAGAGAGAAAATAGCTCAAGGAAGGGATTTTTGATCTTTTGGCTAATTATGAGTTTATGCTTTACAAGAGAATTATAGCTATTATCTTCTTATTGTATTGTTTATCCCTCTAAGACTTGTGAAACTCGGAGAACCCTAGTTCTTTGATCACTCCTTTGAGAATCAATATCAATAATAGCTTAAGTGGACATAGGTCATTACCATTTCGTGGGACCGAACCACTATAATTTGTTGTGTTGTTTATTGTTCTTTCCATTAGATCTATTTCAATACCTTCTATCACATCGAACATTTGACTCCGTGTCAGTTGACCAAAACAAGGATCAACAAGATTTATCTCATTCTTCCATGGTAAAGAATATTAATCACTTGAATGCATTTTTGTGAAATATATTTGTGTTTCAGTACTAAATCTTCCAAATGAATAGTTGGGATGTGAACTATTCATTTGTATAATTTTTATGAATCAAAGATCAAAATAAATGGAATAAGGCAAGGTTATTTGCTACAAGGAAGCAAAGAATAGTGTTGAATGGAGTAAATGGAATAAGGCTATGAAAGAAGAGATAGAGTCTTTATCCAAGAATGGGACATGGATTCTGGTGGATAAACCTAAGAATAAAAGAGTAATAGGGTGCAAATGGGTTTACAAGAGAAAACCAGGGATTGAAGGAGTTGAGCTACCTCGATTCAAGGCAAGGTTGGTGGCAAAAGGCTTTTCTCAAGTTGAAGGGATAGAATATCATGAAGTGTTTTCTCCTATTGTCAAACACACTTCTATAAGAATTATATTGGCTATCACTGCAATTAAGAATTTAGAATGGGATCAACTTGATGTGAAGACAGCATTTCTTCATGGTAATCTTGATGAATAAATACACATGCAACAACCTGAAGGACTCATACAGACAGGGATGGAAGAAAAGGTGTGCTTGCTGAAGAAATCTCTATATGGTTTGAAACAGTCACCAAGACTATGGTACTTCAGATTTGATGATTTTATGCTAAGACAGAAATTTCAAAGATCAAAGTTTGATAGTTGTGTTTACTTCAAAGTTCTTGAAGATGGAAGCTACATCTACTTGTTAATCTATGTGGATGACATGCTTATAGCATGTAAACACAGATCTGAAATGGAAAGGCTCAAGGAGATGCTAAGTCAAGAATTTCATACGAAGCAATTGGGGGCAACTGTCAAGATTTTGGGAATAGAGATATCTAGAGACATAAATGAGGGCATGTTGAGATTGTCTCAAGAAGGATATGTTGTAGGAAAAACTCATTGCATGATCTTTGTTTATTTTCATGCAATTTACATATTATCAAACAAACATGCAAATTCCTAGAACATGCTCCTATGAAATTGAGACAAATACAGAGTAAAGTAAAAACTTACATTACGCAACGGAACTAGAACAACTCCATCCTTCAATCTCTCTAACCCTTGATTCCTTTCTGTAGCAGAGTATTATCAAGAGATTGAACAAGATCAGCAACACAGTCTTCCTCACCAAGCCTTTGATCAACCTAGAACTAGTGTAGGTTGGTTCTCAACACATGAGATAGAGATCTTGAAGAGAAGAAGAAGAGAGAGGCCAAGAAAGGTTAGACTGTCTAGGTTTTCACTTACCAATCAACTGAAACTCACTTGCTTATGAAAACCCTAGATATCATATTCCTTATATAGGCAACTTAATGGGATTTATTTAAATTTAAATTAATTAAAAATAATAAACAAAAATAAAAGCCTTGGGCTGCCATAAATGGACTTGGGCTCAATCTCTTTGTTTTGAATTTAAATCCCAACTGGACCTAAATTCAAAACCTTTTATTGATTTATTTTTAATTAATTAATTAAATCCTTATTCAAATTAACTAATTATAATTTGAAACTTGTTTTAATATTATTTATTTATATTGATACCAATTTATCAATATTAATAAATTTACCCAAAGATTCTCTTTTATTCTCTAAATCTCATATATTTGTAAATTTTCCAAAATTGACCTATTCAACTTTAAGAATCCTAATTGATAATTAAATCAATTAATTGAGACATTCTAGATGATTTACTCAAAGGTGATGCGGGGACCATGGATCCATGAAATCAAGCTCCAACAAGTTACCGTGAATTTATTTACGAATAATTTCACTACCTTATTAATTCCTCGTGACTCCATTATAGACTCGGAATTGAACTCTTGAATTTATAGAACGTATTTTCAAAACCATAAATACGTTATCCATTGTTATAACCATTACAATCAGTCAATCCTCTATCGATGACTTACTAACGAGCTGGGTGCAAATTACCGTTTTACCCCTCATCAGTATTTTATCCTTAACTTCCACTAAGTTCCTTATAAATGATATTTCCGTGAACTTAATCACAGAAATGAGATCTCAATCATTTAACCTTTTGAACAAAGCAATTAAGGAAATCATCTTCTAACTTCTCATACAGAAGTTATAGATTTCGTATCTATGAATAATACTCCCACTCAATTACACTAATAAATCTCCAAGATGTAAGTATGGGCTAGACCGTAGGGTAAGCTGGTAACGAACAAGTCAAAAGATTTAAATAATATAATTAGCAGAATATTATCACTCAGAATTAAGATCGACTTAATATACGGTCAACGTTGTGACATTGATTAGATTTGATAACAACGATACTTATTTATCAATCAATAATCAATATCGGTCCTAGTCCGATGTAACTAAATACATCCGATCTTATCTACTTGGTCGATGCCTTGGACAAGACATCACACCCTGAATGTGTAAGTAGATCATATCATAGATTTCCTAATCAGTGAAAATCCAATGCACTGATCTAATTATAGGACTCGTTCTTTTGAACATATAATTACAACTATAATCCACTGTGACCTATTCACTATAATTGTAACTATCCATATGTTTGGGATTTTATAAATGTTTGTATTATTTCAATAATCATGTAATAAAACAAGCAAGCAACACGGTTGTCAAACTAAATGATTTCTACTACTTTTATTGATAATATGAAATCGTGCTACATGTCCGACATGGTTTTATAAGGGCATAATACCCAAGAAACTCCCACTTGCCCTTTTAAAACAAATGGGACATGTTTCTCAAAACCATGCATTCTACATGCTTCACAATTATGTTTTTTGCTTATATCTTTGTAAAGAGATATGAAAGATTGCCTTACAATGCTATCTTCATCACCTTCACTTCACACCTTCGCCACACATCCTCGATAATGTGGTACTTTCTCTCTATATGCTTTGCTCTTTTGTAGCTTTGAGGTTCTTTCGAATTCGCTATTGCCTCATTACTGTCATTAGAAAAAAATGAGTGGTTTATCCATTTCTGGAATAACACCGAGATCCGTATAGAACTTCCTTAGCCAGACTATTTCCTTAGCCGCCATAGACGCAGCTATGTACTCAGCCTCCAAAATGGATTCTAAAATGGCAGATACCTTAACGCTTCTCCAAATCATAGCTCCACCCCCAAGAGTAAACATATTTTTCAGAAGTAGACTTCTTGTCATCAACATCAGTCTAAAATCTGAATATGTGTAGCCTAACAGGTACAAAGATCCACCTGAAAAAACTAACATATAGTCTCTAGTCCATCAAAGATATTGACTTCCATCTATTGTTTATTTCAAAGGTTTTACTGACACTTGCTCACCACTCCCACTGCATAGAAGATCTTCGATCACAACACACAACATAGCATGCGTTAGACTTCTAATTTTAAATGCATAAGGAATTCGTTACATCTTTTCTTTCTCTTAAGGAGTCTGTGAAGATTGCTGCTTAGAAAAATAAATTCCATGTCAAGACACTAAACATCCTTTCTCGGAATTTGTTACAGAGTAATGACCAAGCACCTCACTAAAGTAGGTCGCTTGAGTTAGAGCTAAAGTTCAGTTATTTATTTCCCTGATGTTCTGGATACCAAGAACACGACTTGCTACAACGAAATTTGGAATTTCGTTTCTAGCCAGTTATTTATGTTTGATAATTTCTTGACATTGTTTCCAATGAATAAGATATCATCTACGTAAAGATTCAAAACACCACAATGCCTTTTTCCCTAAGTTGTCAAACACAAGGATCAACTACATTTTGTTCAAAAACTCAGGTCTTAATGTTTCCATTTAACCTTAAGTTCCAGGAGCGCGAAGCTTGTTTAAGTCCATAGATTGACTTACTCAGCTTGCCGAATTTCTTGTCCAACTACTTTAAATCCTTCTGATTGATGCATGTTAATTGTCTCATCAAGATAGCCATTAAAAATGCTTCTTTTATGTCCATTTGCCTTATCTCTTAATCAAGAGTTGTGGCTATGGATAAGAGTATACTTAATGAATTTTAACATGGCTACTGGAGAAAAAGTTTTCTCTAAGTCAAATTTCTCTCTCTGCCACGAGTCGAGCCTTTAATGTCTCGACCTTTCTATCAGCTCCTCTCTTCTTCTTATAGATCATCTTGCACCCCATGTGCCTAAAGTCCAATGGCACATCTACAAGATCTCAGACAAATTAAGAGTACTTAGACTTTATTACCTGGTACTTGGCTTTGAGTCAAAAATCCCTTTCAGACCTACCCATTTCCTATTTAAAGGCCAACGAATCATTGTTACTTGTGTTCCCAACCAACTTGTGGGTTTCACTATCCATATCATAGGTACCGGATTCTGAGAAATCCTCCCACTATGACAAGGCATCGTAACTTTCTGACTTGGATTAGTGGTTTCTAAATGTACCTTGTTTTCATCAACTTGCGTCGGTAAGGATGGAACAATAGTTTATCATTTTTCCATCTAATACTATTTTTCTATGAAACTTGAAATTCATTATGTAGTCGTTATCCAAAAAAGTAGCATTTGTAGAGCCAAACACTTTCTTCTCTACTGGACTATGAAACAGACCACCCTGAGTACCTTTAGAATAGCCATCAAACAAGCAAACCCTCAGCTCATTGTTCTAGCTTTCTACCTTTTTCCTCATGTCAAAAACATGACACCACCAAATTCCATAATGGCGTAAACCAAGTTCACAACCATTTCATAATTCTAGTGGTGTCTTGGAGACAACTTTTGAGACGGCACAACATTTAAAAAAAATATCACATGCGATCTAGGTAGTATGTCTCCAGAAATGATCTAGGTAAGAAGTTGGTAGAGTTTAATAGCTTATCATAGAACACACTGTTATCCCAAAAAAATTGGAGATCGATGACGTGGCAATAAAAATAACAAGTGGCAAGGAATGATGGGGAGATCTGGCTTAGCAGTAGCCCAATTCATCAGTGAAGAATTTGGACTGCTTGAGAGATGTCATAGTCAAGCCAAATATGCCCGAGGACCCCAAGTGTTTGGTTCAAACCCAAGTCCAAGGAGCTTAAGAGATGGGCTTGGACTTTGGCCCGAGGGAAAGTCACAACAGGTCCGATCGGACCTTAGTTTGAGGAGCTAAATGCTTGGCTCGGACCATGTCCGAGGAGAGCCCTAAGTGATGGGCTCGGACCCTAGTCCGAGGAGAGGCCAAGAATTCCGGTCGGACCACCTTGGTCCGAGGAGAGCCAAGCATGTAACCTTGGTCCGAGGAGAGCCAAGGTGTGGCTCGGACCATGTCCGAGGAGAGCTATGCATGTGTGCCAAGGGATTGGCTCGGACCCTAGTCCGAGGAGAAGCCAAGGAGATTGGCTCGGACCACCTTGGTCCGAGGAGAAGCCACGGAGATTGGCTCGGACCACCTTGGTCCGAGGAGAAGCCAAGGAGTTGGCTCGGACCACCTTGGTCCGAGGAGAGCCAAGCATGCATGACCTTGGTCTGAGGAGAGCCAAGGTGTGGCTCGGACCATGATCTGAGGAGAGCCATGCATGCATAACCTTGAGCCAAGGAAAGCCTAGAGGAGTATGTTCGACCATCACTTGCATGTATCCAACATGCATGTGTTCGACCAGGAGACTACGTCAAAATCCCCGAAACGACTTCAGCAAGCATCGGTCTAGGCACCCGGGAATCTCTCATTCCTCACTCAAATTGAGGAATCTGTTGTATTTTAAATATTTCTTGTAATTTAAATATAATGTGAATAATAAAATATCCCTATCTGAAGGGGATATCAGTTGAGGATCCCAAGCCTATAAATAGAGGGTTGATGGGATCGTAAGAGGACTTTTGGCAAATTGAGAGTTGGTCTGAGTTCTAGAGAGAGAAAGTGTGTTTTTCTTGAGAGAACCCTTTTTTGTATTCTTGAATATTTACGCTTAAGAAACTCAGTTGACACTGGTTCATCTGATCTTGAGTGTGAATAGAGTAATAAAATCTCTAAGTGGATTAGGCTATTACCGACTGATCGGGGCTGAACCACTATAAAATTTCTTGTGTTATTTACTTTCATTGATTAAACTATATGTTGTCGTTTACATTCTCTTGAAGGCTTGTCGTTATTGACGTTCTCACGTCGTTGGCTAAAAACACAGTCAACACACACATTTTCATAAACGTGCAATTCACACCACTCAACAACATTGTTCTGTTGCGGAGTCCTTGGGACAGTTGTTTTAAACAAATCTTCAAGTTCAATTAAATAATCTTGGTCTGATTATCCAAATATCCTCCACCCCTATTAGATCGTAAGATCTTTAACGTTTTACCTAATTTGGTTTTAAATCCATAGCAATGAATTCTTTGAACTTCTTAACAAATTCGCAGAATTCCTATGCTTTAGGTACTTACATGAGTCTCTAGAGCAATCGTCGATGAAGGAGACGAAATACTCATAACCACCCCTCGCTTGAACATTCATATGTCCCCAGACATTTGAACATACTAGTCATAGTGGTTCTTTGGCCCTTTCTCCTATCACAGAGAATGGACGCTTTGTCATTCTGCCCTCGAGACTAGATTCACAAACAGGTAGGTCACCCTAGGTGAGTTCCCTCAAAGAACCAGCCTTTGTTAGTCTTTGAATCCTATCATAACAAATATGACCAAAGCGAAAATGCCAAAGGTACGTCATTTCTAACGTTATTGACCTTTTGTCGTTAAACGGTCCTAAAATTAGCTGTCTTAAACAACTCATCATTATTAACATAGGGTTTGTTTAGTTGCAATAGGTATAGCCTGTTTTTCATACATCCACCCCACAATTCACATCCATTTAACGAAATAGGATTTTATTACTTGTGAAAGTAACTACAAATTGTTGAAATTGTTGTTGATGTAATAAGAAAAACTTAAATTAAAATTTCTATTGAAAATCGGAATAAAATAAACATTGTTTTAAAACAATATATTTATTTCCAAAATTCATTCAAGCTTATCCTTTTGCCTTGTTTGATACGAACAACCCTTGATGGATACTAAGCCGTGGCTTTTTATCCTTCATGGCTTTCCCAATGCTAAAAGTGTAAAAAGGTACATGCATGTTTAGTAGATTGTGATTCAGCGATCCAAAACCGAAGTATCATCCTCTAAAATCACATGCATCCAAGACAAATTTAATTATTTTGGATTCCATATGCCTTGAGTTCCGGGCAATCTTGTTCCAATTCCCAGTCTCCTTGCAGTTGGAAACACTCCATTTTTTGTGTACTTATAATCAGGCCTTGCTTCAAGATGCTTTGCAGCATTTTGTGCCTTGCCAGTTGACTTCTTGTTATTTTTGTATGAATTTCTTCCTCTTTGCACTTCAAAGAAGAGGCTCAAAGCAGCTTCTCCTTGAGCTTGTTTTGTAGTATTAGTATTCTTTCATTTGCTCGAACTACCATCAACAATCCTCTTTGAAGGATTTGGTGATCATTGCATGTGAAAAATAGGAATATTTTTTATTATCACGAACTCGATGTTGTCTAAAATCAACACCATGTTGATGTTGGACAAACATTTCGTGAGGTTCTCACCATAGAGTAACATTTTAGAGATCAGAGAGAGTATGAGGTGGGAAGCCTAGATCTTCTATTATCAACTAAGTAGAAATCAACGCATTGCTTGACACACATTTATTCATTAAATATTTTAGAAATAGCATAACATACAAAATGTTTTGAGATAAGCAAAATACTAAAACACTTATCTTCTATTTCTTAGGTACTTTAGCTAGCCATGAACCCATGTGTCCCGGTAGGCGAGAGTCGTAAATATTCACGTAGTTAAATAGAGAAACATCTCAATTAATAAAACATCATAGACTTTTATTAACTACCTATTCCATCCGATCAAAGTAACGGAAACTCACGTGTCCCGGTAGGCGAGAGTCACAAATATTTCTTACTTTATGAGTTTGACCCACGGTTTCGATTATTATAGACTTAATTCCTATAGTCACCGTAGGGATGAGTCTATAGAAGGTCCATCTATAACCATCTATCCTAAGAAATTTAACCATGTTAAGAAGTCCAGTGAACACCTTCCGTAGGGAGACGAAATCAAAGCACCATGAGGCCCCACTGAACTCTAACCTTGTTAAATCAACGGTGGAGATCGAATTGAAAATTTTTAAAACTCATTATTAAATATTTTAGTATTTTATTCCTTTTTGAAAAAAATATCAACTTAGGTTTTCCAAATTATCAAAATAATCAATAAACCAACTAAGGTTCGCCAAATTATAAAAATAATCAACAAGCCATAGTTTATAATTTTTCCATTAATTCTAAAATTACCATTGAAAATTAATCCAAAAATTAGAATTAATATGTTTCTAATCAATTATTAGGTCCAACTAAAAAGAATAACCTAATACAATTAAGTCAAACTTAGGTAAATAGGCCTTAACAATTCAAGCTTGCATGGAGGAGAGCTGAGTTCAGTATGTCGGACCCACTACTAAGGCTCCCTAACTTCCACACAAAGCCCAAAAAGACAGGAATTTGAACATTTGTTTTATTAATTGTTATTCAATTGATTAGACCAAATCTAGTAATGCAAAGCAAATGGGCCTTCACAAGTGGAACCACCCATAAGAGAGGAATTTAAACTTTACATGTTCAATTGGACCCAAATAAAACCTAACATTTTATGAAAGTTTTATTTGAATTTTCCCACATTTTTTAAACGCAAAAATTGGGCCATCATTATACTTATATTTAAAGCCCAAATGCAAAAAATAACTTAATAATGATGTTTGATATGTTAATAATTGAATTGGCCTAACATGTTATTCTATAAGCATGTATTATTAAATTATGCAAATATACCACAACAATACACTATTTTGTAAAATACCATAATTAATTAACATAGAATTCATCGGACAAAATTCAATATAATTAATTAAACAAGTTACAAAATATTAAATTAATTAAAATAGAATTTATCAAACAAAATTCAATTTCAAATAATTAATTTAACCAAGGTTGTTAAGTTGTTAGGAATGATAAGATATTTTATTTTAAATATTTTAACAAATTTTAAAATATCAAAATATCTTTTAACCAAATTTAAAATATCTAGTATTATCTGATAAATAATTATAAATATTTTAAATAATAAAAATATCTTGAATAATCAGATAACTAATTTTAATATTTTATTTATAACAAAATAAAAAAAAATATTAAAATATCTTGATTATCAGATAACAAATTCAAAATATTTTAAAAAGAAAAAATATCTATAAAATTATCAGATAATCAATTTTAAATATTTTAAACCTAACTGCACAAAATATCCAATTTAAAAAATAAAAAAAAAATTGCGAAAAAATGTCGCGTGCGGGTTCCGGCACCGACGCCGTACGGACGTCCGTACGGATCTGTACGGCATCCGTACGGCCGGGTCCCGCCGGCGGCTCCATGCGTGCCCAGCACACACTGCAAAAATCAGTCCAAATTTTTATTATTATTTTTTAATTTGTATAGTTTTTAAATCCAAAACAAGCCAAAAACAACCAAATTATTACTAAATTTACATAAGAAAACATAACACATACACCAATAACATGTACCATCCAATTAACACCTAACATATCAATCAATTTCATACATGTTCATTCATGAAAATAAACTAGCAACCTATGTCTCTGAGGCCAATTGTAGGAAAAACTCATTGCAGGATATTTATTTATTTTCATGCAATTTACATATTATCAAACAAACATGCAAATTCCTAGAACATGCTCCTATGAAATTGATACAAATACAGAGTAAAATAAAAACTTACATTACGCAGCGGAACTGGAACAACTCCATCATTCAATCTCTCTAACCCTTGATTCCTTTCTATAGCAGAGTATTATCAAGAGATTGAACAAGATCAACAACACAGTCTTCCTCACCAAGCCTTTGATCAACCTAGAACTAGTGTGGGCTGGTTCTCAACACATGAGATAGAGATCTTGAAGAGAAGAAGAAGAGAGAGGCCAAGAAAGGTTAGACTGTCTAGGTTTTCACTTACCAATCAACTGAAACTCACTTGCTTATGAAAACCCTAGATATTATATTCCTTATATAGGCAACTTAATGGGATTTATTTAAATTTAAATTAATTAAAAATAATAAACAAAAATAAAAGCCTTGGGCTGCCATAAATGGACTTGGGTCCAATCTTTTTGTTTTTAATTTAAATCCCAACTGGGCCTAAATTCAAAACATTTTATTTATTTATTTTTAATTAATTAATTAATTCCTTATTCAAATTAACTAATTATAATTTGAAACTTGTTTTAATATTATTTATTTATATTGATACCAATTTATCAATATTAATAAATTTACCCAAAGATTCTCTATTATTCTCTAAATCTCATATCTTTGTAAATTTTCCAAAATTGACCTAGTCAACTTTAAAAATCCTAATTGATAATTAAATCAATTAATTGAGACATTCTAGATGATTTACTCAAAGGTGATGCGGGGACCATGGATCCATGAAATCAAGCTCCAACAAGTTACCGTGAATTTATTTACGAATAATTTCACTACCTTATTAATTCCTCGTGACTCCACTATAGACTCTGTACGCCCTGGTTTTACCACGGGCTGATTAGCAGGTCGAGCCTCAGACTAATCATGGTTTAGTCCGAGGACTCCCCCAGGCCGGAGATCCTGTTTCTAGATCGTACCTTCTTAGCTCGAGGGATCAGAAGGCCTGAAGGCTGGAGATCCTCAGAGGCTCGCCAAGGGCCCCCAAGACTGGAGGAAGGCATCAGAAGGCCTGAAGGATGAAGGCCGGTTCAGGGATGCAGCTCGTGGTACGAGCTGGCCATGGATCTCTGACCCTTTGTAAAGTCAACACACGCAAGATAAACGTGCATATATCTGACATCACGTGTCCGATATCCCCCTGACTTCTCGGACACGCAGCAGGAACGTGCGCATTCAGACACCCACGGCTGGGTTGGGCCGTGCGGCCCATTATCTCCTTACATACTGATTAGACCACACTTATGTGTCAGGTTTAGGAATTAATCATAAATGTTACAGAGTTGATATGACAAATGGTAAGGTCACGGGATGACCTCCCTACCAACTTCCAGGTGCCTTCTCCTATAAATATGGGGACCCTGGGAGTTGATAGGGGTTGGGAAAAATAGTCTCTGAAGAGCCATATACTTTGTAAACCAAATACCCAGAATATATGAATAATATTGACTAGTGGAGTAGAAGGATTTTAACCTTTGAACCACTTAAAAAACGTGTCTTGAGTCACCTAGTTCATTCTCTAAGATTTCATATCTGTGACGGTTCTACTTTCAGTACTAATCCCTTTCTCTTCTTCTCTTAATTACCTGTTGCCGAATAACCGCGTCAACAGACTCGGAATTGAACTCTTGAATTCATAGAACGTATTTTCAAAACCATAAATACGTTATCCATTGTTATAACCATTACAATCAGTCAATCCTCTATCGATGACTTACTAACGAGCTGGGTGCAAATTACCGTTTTACCCATCATCAGTATTTTATCCTTAACTCTCACTAAGTTCCTTATAAATGATATTTCCGTGAACTTAATCACAGAAATGAGATCTCAATCATTTAACCTTTTGAACAAAGCAATTAAGGAAATCATCTTTTCACTTCTCATACAGAAGTTATAGATTTCGTATCTATGAATAATACTCCCACTCAATCACACTAATAAATCTCCAAGATGTAAGTATGGGCTAGACCGTAGGGTAAGCTGGTAACGAACAAGTCAAAAGATTTAAATAATATAATTAGCAGAATATTATCACTCAGAATTAAGATTGACTTAATATATAGTCAACGTTGTGACATTGATTAGATTTGATAACAACGATACTTATTTATCAATCAATAATCAATATCGGTACTAGTCCGATGTAACTAAATACATCCGATCTTATCTACTTGGTCGATGCCTTGGACAAGACATCACATCCTGAATGTGTAAGTAGATCATATCGTAGATTGCCTAATCAGTGAAAATCCAATGCACTGATCTAATCATAGGACTCGTTCTTTTGAACATATAATTACAACTATAATCCACTGTGACTTAGTCACTATAATTGTAACTATCCATATGTTCGGGATTTTATAAATGTTTGTATTATTTCAATAATCATGTAATAAAACAAGTAAGCAACACGGTTTTCAAACTAAAGGATTTCTACTACTTTTATTGATAATATGAAATCGTGCTACATGTCCGACATGGTTTTATAAGGGCATAAAACCCAACATATGTCAAGAAGGTAGTGGGAATGTTTGATCAAAAGGAAGCCAGATCTGTCAACATTGGAGCCCACTTCAAGCTCAAGTCTCTTACAGAAGAAGAAGCGTCTTTTGAAAAAGAAAAGATGAAGGGAGTTCCTTATGCTAATGTTGTTGGTAGCATTATGTATGCTATGGTATCAACAAGACCTGATTTAGCATATGGAATTGGTTTGGTTAGTAGGTTTATGAGCAAACCAAGCTTGGAACATTGGCAAGCTGTAAAATGGTTACTAAGGTACATGAAGGGCACTGCAAACCTACAGATTTTGTACACAAAGTCAGACCAGAATGAATGTGAAGTTATGGGGTATTGTGACTCAGATTTTGCTGGAGATTATGATAAAAAATATTTATCTGGGTATGTTTTCACTATTAGAGGGAATGTTGTAATCTGGAAGTATAATTTACAACATGTTGTGGCTCTCTCCTCGACTGAAGTAGAATACATAGCTCTCACAGAAGCAGTAAAAGAAGTTCTTTGGTTAAAAAGGGGTGATGAGTGAGCTGGGATTTAGACAAGATCATGTGATTGTACATTGTGATTCACAAAGTGCAATACATTTGTCTAAGAATACTGTGTTTCATGAAAGAACGAAACACATAGATGTTAAGCTCCATTTTCTCAGGGATATTGTCTCAAAACAACTTGTCAAGATTGTGAAGATATCCACTGAGATTAACCTAGTTGATATGATGGCTAAGGTCATACCCGTGAGCAAGTTCACTTCAACCTTGAACTTGCTTGGCATCAAGATGGGAATTCCTTAGAGCTAAAGCTAAGGTAGCATTGTCTAATCCGCTGAACCCTGTTTTCGGAATAAGAAGTCAAGGTGGAGAATTGTGAAGATTGTGACTTCTTTCCTCAACCAATCAAAAGATTAGTAAAATGACAGCTCACAGTAATCTGTTGTTTTCAGTTGCATCTACGTTTTCTCTAGTTGCATCTGTGTAGACACCAGTAAGTTGTAACATACTAACTAATTGTTGTTAGTTATAGTTAGTTTCTGTTTGTCTCTTTAGTTCTTGTATCTCGACCCTATATATAGTGTTGACCGCGCTTTTGGCCAACGACGTGAGAACGTCAAAAACGATAGAACCTTCAAGAGAAATTAAACGACACAGACGGGTTTCAAAAGAAAATAAATAACACGCGCAATTTTTATAGTGGTTCAGCCCCAATATGTTGGTAATAGCCTAATCCACTTAGAGTTGTGATTATAGATCTGTACTCAAGATCAGATGAACTGAGCCAACTGAGTTTCTTCAGTACAGATTACAAGAATACAAGAATTATTTCAGATACAAGCACTTTCTCTCTCTAGAAAACTCAGACCCAAAATTTCCCAAAAGTCCCAAAAAGAAGAAGCCCTTTTCTAATCCCATAAGCCATATATTTATAGGCTTAGGATCATACATCTGATATCCCCTAGAATCGAGATATTTCATTATATTTATTATATATAAATTACAAAAATATTCAAAATATAACAGAACACCCAATTTGTGGGAAGAATGAGAGATTCCCGCGTGTGCCAAGACCGGTTCTTGTTGAAGCCGTTTCTGGGGATCTTGACTTAGTCCTCCTCTATCTGGTCGACCCATATCTCCTACTGACCATTCATGCAAGTGCTGGTCGGACACATGCATGCTGGACATATGCAAGTGCTGGTAGGACATGCACTTGCTGGTAGGACATGCATTTGCTGGTCGGACATATGCATGGTGGTAAGACATGCACCCCTCTCCTCTAACATGGCACGTTCTCTGGTCTAGCATGCCATGTCTCTCCTCTAACATGGCACTCTCCTCTAGCATGTCATGTTTCTCGTATAACATGGCACTCTCCTCTAGCATGCCAGGTTTCTCGTCTAACATGGCACTCTCCTCTAGCATGCCATGTCTCTCGTCTAACATTGCACTCTCCTCTAGCATGCCAGTGCTGGTCAGACATGTGCATGCTGGTAGGACAATGTCACTCCTGGGCAGCAATGTCACTCCTGGGCAGTCAAACACGTGACTGGTCGGACAAGGTCATGCCTGGTCGGTCATGACACTTCTCAAGCAGTCAAAACTCTTCATCAGTCTACCGGGTCACTTTATCACAACTCTGAGGAGTCAATGTATTTATTGACTATTTAATGTGTCTTTTACGGACCATGTACTGCCACTTGTCACCTCTATTGCCACGTCATCGATCTCCAATTTTTTGGGATAACATATAGTTTTAGGCCTGATCAACCTAAGGGTATTAAATTTCTGAGAGTTTTGGCTGAGAGCAAGAACTGTGTTGTAATACTCTATTGAGAGAGTGTTTCAAGAGAAGTTGGATGAGTGTTGTTGTAATCTTGAGAGCTTGGAGGGTGTAATCTAGTTTCAGATATAGTGGATTTGACTTAGGCATTGCTGCCTAGCCTTGGATGTAGGATCAACCAAACTGGTTGTATCTGAACCAAGTATTCTTGGTGTTCTTTCTTATGTTTTACTTTTGATTACTTTTGAGTTTGTTTAATTGTCTATTACTTGTTCTTCTTTGTTGCTATTCTTTGTGCACTGTATTGGCTATGTTGTGCAGGTCCTAATCCCCCCTCCACAATTTCATTATTAAATCCCACAAAATCTAAGGTTAATTATTGTATAATAGTTTAGGTAGAATGTCAAAATTAGTTTAACAAACTAATTATTGTATCTAACTATAACAAACATCTTGTTCTCTTTGGAACGTACATTTTGTTGACATATATAAGAATGTTAAAATCAAGCGTCCTGTTAAAAAAATTAATCTTTTTTAAAATTTAATTGGTAACTACATATTAGTTATTTATAAAAAGAAAAAATTGTGAAACAAGGTTAATTAATATAATGACCAAACCTTTGAATTCTTCTTATTAGTATCCTCTTACGTTTTAATTATAAATTTATAAAATTTCAAATGTTTTAATTAACATTAAAAAAAATTGTTATCTTATATTAATTACTATAATTTATGTGTCAATGTCTAATATACTTGAATATCAAATTATCTTGAAGAAACATTTTTCAAAAGTACTTGAATAATGTGCAATTACACTTGAATATTGTGACATTATATTAACTAATTCCAATATAAACTACTTTCACATTCAAAATAATAAAATAAAAATAACAGATCAAAAAATTTTAGAAAAAGATTAGAAACCCAATATTTTCTGTTCATCAGCTACACTCGGACAAAAATTACCATTTCTGGTGAAGAACCGATTTCACCTTCTTCAATAAATGTAAGGCATAAAATGAAAAAGCAATTTGCCAAACTCACACATTATTTTAATTAAAAAGAAGTACAAAAAAAAAATTACTTTTCATAAATATGACTTTTATTTTATTATTTTGCAAAAATATGAAAATTATACTTTTTATAATTTATATAGAAAAATTTATTAGAGAAAAAATAAAGTATAAAAAACATAATTGCTAACTAACTAAATATGTCAAACTTGATTAAGAGTAAAATTATGACATAAATCAAATTTTATACAAAAATAAAGGAAACTAAACTCATAAAAATGAAAATTCTTAAAAACAGCTATAGAATAATTTTTTTTTTTTTGAAAAAATCAATATATTTTTGCAAACTTTATTAAAAAAACTCATATAAATATAATTTCCTAAAAAAAAGCCATATGTTTGCAAGTTTTCCATCAATATTTGCCCTTGCATTTTAGTGGTCAAATCCCAACCTACAATACCAAAATTAACCATAGACTTCAATCCAATGGCTATAAATGGATCTCAAACCTAAAATGAAGTGAGGAATTAAATAATGGGATCTTTACAGTTATATATCTATAATATAAAATAATTATAAAAATCACCTACAAAATTTTATTTACAAAAATACCTTACCACGTCATCAAAAAATAGCTGATTCTAAAAGTAATATACATGAATTTGAAACTTTCCCGAAATCTCAATTTTCTTGGGTTTAAAAAAATAATATTTTAGTTACTTAAAATGTTAATAGGTTATCAATTAATTACTTTTTTTCACCGTTTTTTGTACCTCTTTTTTGAACTTTTGTTTTTTTTCATGGTACAGGGCCCCCTCTCTCTCTCCACTACACTTTTTTTTTATTAATTTCTTACATTCTCTTTTATCTTTGATTTCAAAAATATTTTCCGGCCAAACTACTAGTCGACTGGGCTCAAAAGTGGTAACATCGCGACCTACTCTTCAAGTTTATCATTTTGATATGTGGGAAGCATATGTTTTTTAGTTATCGTCGAAGAAGTTGACCAAAATAAAAGACAACCTTTTAGTTTCTTTTTTATAGTGTGTTGACCAAAAAGCAACTAAATTTTAAACTTGATCAAAATTTATATTCTTATTTTACATTTAAAAAATATTATATTGTATTCTAAATAACTTAACTTTATTTAAAAATATTCAAAGTAACTTTTTTAAAATAGATTTTTTAGGATAATGTTTGATAACTTTTAAATAGAATATAAAAAAATTATTGTATAGTATTCTAAAAGTAACTTTTAATAATAAGTTATATAGTAATTTGTTATATTTTATTGTAGCTCATTAGTTTCTCAAAAGTAACTAATCGACAACATAAAAGTATCTTAAGTAATAAGACATCATAATATAACTTCAAAATGGCTAATCAGTGACTTAAGATAAAAAAATTTTAAAAATAAGTATTGGAGGTAACCAAAATGTATATAAAAAATATACTATAAAAATAATTTTTTTCATGAAAAAAGTAACTAATTGGTAACTTATTAACATTTTAAGTAACTAAAATGTTGCAATTTTAAACCCAAAAAAACGGAAAAAATAAAATTTCGGGAAAGTTTCAAATTCAGCTATATTATTTTTAGAATCCAGTATTTTTTGATGACGTGACAAAGTATTTTTGTAAATAAATTTTATAAGTGATTTATGTTATTAAATTATAAAAAACAATAAAAATGTAAATTTCTCTTAAATAATTGATTATATATAAATAAAAATGGAGCTAGATCGCTCTTCTTCTCCATCCTTCATTAATCATTCTTCCCATTCTTTTACTAGTCTAAACTTACAATGACATATTTCAAACTTATTTATTTTTTAATTTGTTTTACAATATTGATTGTATACCCTTTTTTCAACATAGTAATTTAACTTATATGCTATAACATATGATCAAATTTGAAAAAAAAAAAAGTAGGTAACCATTTGGTACCCTGTGTTTTTGCAAAGTATCATTTTGGTACCTTCTGTCTTCAATAATGCTCATATGGTACCCTGTATTTTAAAATCGTACATATTTGGTACCCTAAACTCAAATTTAATTAATTTTACCAATTTAATCAAACTGCTGTCAATTATGTAAGTTCCAAATTTAAATTTAATTACTTAATTACATATAACTGATGACAGTTTGATCATATTGACAAAATTTTATCTATTAAATCTGAGTCTAGGGTATCAAATATATATAATTTTAAAATACATGGTACTATATGAGTATTATTGAAAACAGAGAGTACTAAAGTGATACTTTGCAAAAACATAAGGTACCAAATGAATAAATTCCCGAAAAAAATGATATAATTCAATTAAACAAGCTATACCATTTCTGAATATTGCCCTATAAACAATATATGTTTCTTTTATGAGAAAATATTAATTTGACCTTATATTATGAATGTGCAATTAATCTCCACGTGTTTACAAAAGAGTAATGATATGTGCACTCAAATATTACACACATTGATGTAGCAGTTTCGCTTAGCCGATCATATTTATTAAAATTAGGACCCACTATTTTAAAAAACAGTGACACATCACTGTGTGTAATGTTTAAGTGCACATATCATTACTCGTTTACATCAATTGAAGTAAGAAGTATATTAATTACCAATAAATTACGCATTGAATACCAATATCATATGAAAAATAATAAATTACACACCCCACACCAAACACCAAACACATTTATACCTCCTAATACTAAAATAGATACAACATTTGTATTCGCATTACTTTGGCCGAGGATGGTTGGCACGAACGTGGCCCACGTCACTTGGTTGCTCTCCTTTCTTTTCTTCTCCGAAATAGTGGCGTCTATAACTCTGTACACTTCCATTTTGCATTAAACACTTCACTAAAAAACACAACTTTCAATTTCAATTTCAATTCATTACAACTTATCAACCAAAGCACCAAACTTTCTTTTTGCATCATCCCGTTAACTCTCTCTTCTTGACTTTTTAGCTTTCAAATCATACGTTTTTTCAACTGAAGCTTTTACTCCTCTGCCACCGGGGGGACCGGTCTGTAGTCTGGCTGGGTCTTCTTTGACTAATCAAAACTTGCCCATTTGAAAAGCAGCGTCTGAGGCCCCCCCAAGTCTTAAAAACCAAGGCGAAAAAGACCATCTTTGCTGCTAGGCTCTAATGGAGGAAAACCAAGAAATCGTACTGACCCAGATGAGGAAATCGGTGGAGAAGCTTGGTTCTTCTATTGAGGTACAAAAACTCATATTGTGTGATTATCAAGTGTACTTATTAGTCTGATCGTTTTTGTTTTTTTGGCAGAAGCATGGTGAGCCAACACTGATGAGATTCTTAATTGCGAGGTCTATGGACCCAGATAAAGCAGCAAAGATGTTTGTTCAGTGGCAGAAATGGAGGGCTTCGCTTGTTCCAAATGGGTCCATCTCTGCCTCGGAAGTACCAGACGAGTTGGCAGCCAAAAAGCTTTATTTGCAGGGCTTATCAAACAAGGGATACCCAGTGATGATTGTTAAAGCGAGCAACCATTTTCATTCAAAAGACCAACTTCAATTCAAAAGTAATTCACCATATATACTTTCTTTCTTTTTTTTCTAATGAAAATGCTTTCTCTTATTTACTGTCAAAAACATCTCTACAAACTTTTTTCCTAAGCTGATGATAGTCTTACATGTCTGGTATTTTTTTTCCCTCTGGTTGATTCTGATCTAGTGGATGCATTGATGCCTTTTGATAAAAGTTTGTCCAATTAGTGGACCATCATTGAATGTGACAACAAGAGAAGAGTTCACGTAGAATGGTTTAGGATATATTGTTGAATTAGTGTGTCAGCCTTTATTACTTGTTTTGTGACACCTAACCATATGGGACCGCACCATGTTGTTTCTTAATGTTTTGGGTGACCTTTTACATTATCTGAAAGATTTTGTGCTGTGTTTGTTTGATCTTCGTGGGCTTTTCTATCTTCAGAGAGTAAACTAATGAAAGCCAGTTAATATGTGTGAAAGTGAATCTTCACAGAAGTCAGCTCATCTGATCTCAATTATCTTATTATATTAGCACCTTTACCCACCACATGTAATTTTAATATAATTATTCTTGTTATATTATAAGATTAGGATTAAGGTTCCATCAGCGGAAATTTTCATTGATCATACATACTCTAAGACCAAGTAAGCTTCTCTTTGGCAATCATTGACTGTATGAGGCTTCAGAAATAGTAAACATGGATACTAGAAAAAAAAGAATGAAAACAACAATAATAATAAAACCAAGTCTAAATATCCTTTTGTTTTCTCTTGTTTCCAATGCAGAATTTGTGGTCCACCTTCTTGACAAAACAATTGCCAGGTAATATTTGGTTTTGCTTTGTGACTGGGCTAATGACTTTTTTGTTGTTTAAGGGCTTCATTACTTTATTTTTTCTACCAAATTTTAGATTATTTTAATATTTTAAACCCTAATAAATAAGAAAAACATAAAGAGGAAAACAACTGAGGGAATGACTCAATGAAAGGAGCATGGTGGTAACTTTTGAATAATGTAGACATAAAATTATATGGAAAAAAACTTCTTTCAGTGTTGTTGGTATATTCATAATTGTTAAGCATAGTTGATAAGCCTTGTCATGTTTATTGAACCTGAAAACGATAATTTTTGGTATATTCCAAGTCCATTCACTTATATAAATTAAAATACATCATTGCTCTGCTTATTACTAGAAGCATGATCTGCTAACATGAGTTGAGAACAATTTTTAGTGAAAGAATCGGAGTATCGTTTAATTTGATTGTTCATTCTGCTTCAGTTCTTTTAAAGGAAGAGAGATTGGGGATGAAAAGTTGATTGGCATTCTTGATCTGACAGACATCTCATACAAGAACATTGATGCACGTGGACTGATCACGGGATTTCAGTTTCTACAGGTGTTTCTCTTATATTTTAGTCTCTTATTATAGCGTCTTCCTTCGCCTGAGAATATGTCAAATGGTTCATGCTTCTAGCCTTGTAACAATTTACAGTTGTTCTTTGCTTTTCTACTTTATGCAATGTGCGTAGTTGTCAAATACTGAACCATGTTTACCTGGCTTTATCAAACCCTCAAAATTCGTCGTCTAACTGATATTTAACTGTCGTTTCCCTCAAAGATTTTGTCATGTGCTTGAAAATTCTCATTAATTTTTAACTGGTTTGGTGATTTTTCATGCTTTTCATATTCAGAACATTTTAATTTTCAACTAAATTTGTTTGTTGAAGTTGGTTTCTGATGTAATGAACATTGGTTTAAGCTAATTGTTTCCATTCATAGTAAATAGCTACTATCTAATTCTGTTAATATTAGTTAGGTTCTATTTTGTTGATTTTAGAAATGATCGTTTAGTTCGACCAGATTAATAGAAGGATGCATTATTCTCTGGCCATTGAGTAGTTTGCGTGGGAAAAGAGTTCTGCTCGTCCTAGTTAGTAATGTTGTTATATATAGCTCTAACCGAGCTGCTGTGAAGCAGATTTTACAGCAGATTTCGCAATTTCAGATTTCTTTCAAAGCCTTTCTCTCTTGTTTTTAGCTTTCTCTCTTGTCTCGTGAGCGCACCTCAGTTTCAATGAAACTTCACCATTTCCTATATCGTCATCTGATGGTTTGAAATTTTTGGAGGTTCCATTGTGATCCTTATAGCTCTATATCAGTTATATGGATGTGTAATTCTACTAATGTAATAATTGTAACCATTTGTATACCTATTAAACCTGCAGGCGTACTACCCCGAACGTCTGGCAAAGTGCTTCATTTTAAACATGCCTTGGTTCTTTGTAAGCGTTTGGAGGCTGGTTTCACGCTTCCTTGAGAAGGCGACTCTAGAAAAGGTACTTTTATCCACCAGTAACTGATAGGATGTAAACTCATGATGAATTGGTGCATTGTAAGTACATATGCCTCAAATTTACAATTCAATAGGCTGAAGTACCAAAAAGGAAAATTTTGTAAAATGCTAAAAGCCATATGAGAATCTAACGATAACGATCCATAGTTTGGGTTCTTGATTGACACTATATTCTTTGCTATTGAACATTGGACACTAGTCACACACTGATTTTTTAGATTGCCAATTTCCTTAGGAGACACAATTTAATGAACAAGTTTCTGTGTTGACTCTCAAATATTCATTTCATTATGATACACAGAACTTTAGCATTGTTAAACATAAAAACCCGAATTAGATCAGACTCTCACAGTTAAACAAAATATTTCTCATTGGTTCTCAAGTCTGACTTATTTTATATTCACAAGAAATGCTTTAGACAGAACAAAGTTTCATAGTGTTTGGTGGGAATTTTGAAATGCAGGTCGTGATTGTGACCAGTGACGATGAGAAAAGAGATTTCATAGAAGAAGTCGGAGGAGAAACCTTGCCAGAAGAGTATGGCGGACGTGCAAAACTAAGAGCGATCCAAGAGGTAGAATTGGCCCCATTGGAGGATTGAATGCAAAAAATACTAAGGTTTGGCTAACTGCTATCAAATGGTCAGGTGTTAATGATAAATGTATTGCTGAGATAGCATAGCAGGCTGCTGCTTCAAGCTATTTTCTTCTCCAAGAGTTATTTATAATATGATTATGATTATATGGTGTCATGTCAATACCTACCTTCCTATCCTTCCATTTCTGCCTAATATATACAAGTGACTCTTCTCAAATAACAACTGAGGAATAGCTTTGTTTATCTAGTTAATATTTATATTTATATAAAAGCTTATCTTGTCTGGGATGTAGATGATCTATGTCAATATCCATGTGGTTTTTAGGTCAAAGTGAAAACAATGGTGGAAATAACTTTACCATGTTTCTTTGAGAAAACTTCTATTATTAGTATTATAAAATAAAGGGATTTTACTCATTTGTTACATTGTGTTTTTGCAAAATATCGTTTTAATACTTTTTTTTTTTCGATAATGCTCACATGGTATCTTGAATTTTAAAATCATGCATATTTGGTACCTTAGATTCTGATTTGATAAATAAAATTTTAGCAATATGATTAAATTGTCATCAATTATATGTAATTAAGTAACTAAATTTGAATTTGAAACTCGTATAATTGAGACTTTTTTTTTTCGATAATGCTCACATGGTATCTTGAATTTTAAAATCATGCATATTTGGTACCTTAGATTCTGATTTGATAAATAAAATTTTAGCAATATGACTAAATTGTCATCAATTATATGTAATTAAGTAACTAAATTTGAATTTGGAACTCGTATAATTGAGAGTAGTTGATTAAATTTGTAATTTTTTATAAATTAAATTTGAGTTTAGGGTACTTAATATGTACAAATTTAAAATATAGAGTATCAAGTATGTACGACTTCAAAATACAATGTATCAAATGAGTATTATTGTAAACATAAAGTACTAAAATGATATTTTATAGAATAATACGTTAACAAATGGTTCCCTACCCAAAATAAAACAAACCTTGAATAGTCTTGAGAAAAAACCACTTTGAGATCAGATTTTCATGATTTTGGAAATAGAATTAGAGCCATAAGAAAAATTAGTCGCATTAATTATTACTAAGGAACTGTTAAAAGCATCCAAATCAAATTTGGTCTTGGTTATTTTTGGTTTTGGTTATCAGAAAGCTCAATCAAATGAAAATAAATATCTTTTGCCATGATTATTGAGCTAAGCCTTCAAAACATGCTGTATGTTTATCATTTTTTTTCAATTTCATTTTAATTGTATAAATAGTTCAATAAATTTCAAAAGCAAAAAAAAAAAAAAAAGGAAAAAAACCAACCAAAATGGAAAAAACAAATGGTTTTGCCCTTAGTTTACATAAATGTGTTTATGTGTGAACTCTTGTTTTTCCCCCACTAAATTTGTAAGATATGCTTAGGTTTTGGGTTCATAGTACAACGATAAATTAAATTATTTAATAAATTTTAGACAATGTTTTTAGTAAATATATAATTACAAATTATTAAATAATTTAATCTACAATTACATTTAAATTCTATAGCTAACAAATTTTTGCCCGTACTGAAAGGCCGAAGCTTTTATTATCTTTTAATGAAAATCTTAACATATAAATTAGAATAATATGTTATTTAGGAAAGAAAACTATGACATTCATTAAAGTAATTAATCCATACAACTCTCATGACTTGGAATACTTACTTTGGACTATTTGAAATGATAAGGATAATCTCTTGCATATTGAGGCTAAGAAATCTCCGCAAGAATTTTTTATTTTTTTGGAAATTACATCATTTAAGGCTTTATTTCAATTATGTAAAAAAATATGAGAGTTTTTATAAAGAATAAATAGTATTTTTGTCACCTGAACTTTTGACACTATCAGATTGTACTCCTTAAAATATATGGTCTATAAAAATTTTTCCTTTAACTATTGACATTATCATATCATGCACCCTATTACGATTTGTATAAAATAATTAATATTTTTGTCTCCCGAATTACGACAACTATGAAATTGTGGCCCTTTTAATTATAAAAATTTTAAAAATCTATTTTTCTATTAGTTATTAAAAAATTAAAGAAAAATTATTAAAAAAATCAATAAAAGACCAAAATTATTTAAAATTCATTTTAAATATATTAAATTTAAAAATATTTTTTAAAAGACAAATTAAATTGTTACAAATAAAAAAAGCATATTCAATTCTTTTTCTTTATTATTTTTAATATATTTTTCTAATTATTTTCTATTTTTTTATTTTTTTCCCAATGTTTTTAATTAATTAAGTTGTATATATTTCTTTTAAAGTTAGTATATTTTAAATTTTTAATATTATATATATATTTAATTTTTAAAATAATTTTAGAGGGAAAATGAAAGAATAGTAAGTAATTAGAAAAATTAATAAAAAAGAATAAAGAAGAAGAAGAGAATATGTTTTTTTTTTAATTGTAACAATGTAAATTTCTTTTAAAAAATATTTTTAAACTTAAATGTATTTAAAAAGGAATTTAAAATAATTTTAGTCTTTCATTTATTTTTTTAATAATTTTTCTTTAATTTTTTAAGAACTAATAGAAAATTTTATTTTTAAAATTTTATAATTAAATGTGTCACAGTTTAGTAGTTGTCTAAGTTTGGGAGGGGGTAAAAATGCTAATTATTTTATGCAAATCATAACAAGGGGTACGATATGATAGTATCAATAGTTCATGGAAAAATTTTAACAGACAGTATATTTTAGGAGGCAAAAATATTAATGTTATATATTCTTTTATAAATTCTTATTTTATGATTTTTTTTTCTAAAATCTTATGTTTATAGGTTTCCTTTTTCCATATTTTTCTATAAATTTGTGTTTATGTCATACTTTTGTTCCTAATTAAGTTTTAAAAAATTGAGAGGTTAGTTTTTGTATATTTGTAATCCTTATTTGTTCATTTGTTTGTTTTTTTATAAAAAAAAAATAGAATTATTTCTTTTCCACTTTTTTCTTATATTTTTTCATTTCTCTTCTATAGCCTTTTCATTTTTTCCTTCCATTTTTTTTCCTTTTTTTATTCCACTAATTCTATTCTCCTTCCATTTTTTCCTTTCATTTTTTTTCATTTTTATTATTATACTTTTTTTTACAAATTTTTCTACTATATGTAAAAAAAAAGTTTTTTAGCTTTTTCCTTTTACTTTATTTCCTTCTTCTTTTTCTTCTAACTTTTTTTAATGTTAAGTAACTGGTTACTTAATAGACTATCTTTCACATATATATATTTTCAAATATAGATGTTTCCATTAGGTAAACCGTTACCATCTTTGGAATTACTAGTTACCTCTATTATGGGTAAATGGTTACCTAATAGATTATATTTCACATATTTATATCTTTTTCTAAATATGGATGTTTCTATAGGGTAAACCGTTACGATTTTTGGTTACCCAACTTATATCATGGGTAACCAGTTATCATGAGGATAACATTTTACCATCTTAAGGGTAACCAGATACTCATATCATGAGTAACTAGTTAACCAAAATGATAACTTGATACCATTTTAGAGGTAATTAGTTACCATCCTTGGGGTTACATCAATGAACATAAATTAAGCTGAATAATACTTAGTGGTTCTATACATGATCTCCAAGATTTATCAACAAAATGAAAAATAACTTGCATATAATCAATATACATACAAAAGTTATAATAAAAATCTAAAACAATATTAAATAAAAGGAGCAAACAAACTCAAAGGCAATAAGCTAGATTATGTCCTTACTTATAGCTAGGCTAAGCAACATTCAAGAACACAACCAATACACTCGTATGGTGGAATGAAAAAAAATGAAGGAAACTATCAAAAATCAAACAAAATGAAAAAAAAAACGGGGGAATGAAATAAATAGTACTCTTTTTGTGCAAATTCTCATTGAAACAACACCACCTTCAAGCTTGTCCACGCAAAAAAGAATACTCATAGGGGTGTAAGAGAGAGGGAGTGATGATAGTGAGTTATAAATAGGTAGAAGAATAACATGCTTACTAGATATTGGATAGTGAGTCATATTTTTGTAAAACAACCTAAAAAAAAAGTCACAAGTATGAATTTTTTTTTTGGGTACTTTACAAAAATAAGTGAAAAAATAAGTTACTTTCTATGTTTATGGACATAAAGCTTATTCCACAAAATATGATAACTTTAGCAAACAAAAATAATAATAATAAAATATAGGAATCCCATAAAATACTATAAACAAGATACCATAAATAAAAATACACTCTATATCTTACTTTCCTCTCTTTCTCATGTATATTTCACCTACTCTCTCCATTTTCTCTCACAACAATGACAGTTAACAATTTTCTCACAACAATGAGAGCTCTCTCACATTGGCAACTAAAAACGGATGTCGTATTGCCGGTCACCATTGACGTCATCTCTGGTTCTTCCTCTCCTTCTTTTTTATTTTTATAAAAGGCACCCACATTTTAAGAAAAAATATCATTTTATATATAAATATTTTATAAAAATATCATATTTTGCATAAGGCTCCTCACGGTTCAAGACGCCCCTATTAAAAATGAGTTATTTGTTACTAATTAGATTTTTAATTTTGTAGGGATTTAATATTTAAGATAAAAATTTTAATTAGTTTTAATAAAAAGAGCACAAAGTTCGGAGGGCAAAATTGCTAATTATTCTACACATAACACTATCACATCAATAGACAAAATGTCACATCATCAATCTGTTAGCATAATAGAACGAAATCTAATAGAAATCCATATTTCAGTAACGTGTATAGTTTGAAGGGAATTTTTAATATCGCAGATCATTTGGTGTAACGCCCTAATTTCTCATAGATTATCGAGAACACAGCGTTGGGTCATAATCGTAAATATTGCTCTTTTATTTAATAAAAACTTAAAAATAAATACATGGATCCATGGTTTTATAAAAATAAAATACTTGTCTTTAACATAAAAATAAGCAACATTTAAATAAAACAAACTTTAAAATAAATAAATAAATTGGCTCACTTGATCTTGCTCGACTATATGGTCCCCAACGAATACATCACGAAACTCTTAGGTCCCACTCGCCACCGGCCTTTCTATCTTTAATTACCTGAAATAACAACATCATAAGGAGTGAGCTTCTAAGCCCAGTAAAGAAAATACAAACAAGGGTTAGTCATATAATCAGACATAATATATATTCACCAAAGACATACAAACACAAACATCTAGATCGTATCATATCTTAAGTCATAATTCTAAATCATAATATAAGTCATAAATCATAAATCATACTCTAAGTCATAAGTCATAGATCATAGGTCATAAATCATAACTATAGGCCATATATCATAATCATAACTAAAAAAATAACAAATCAGATATAATAAAAAAAATAAGTGCTTATACAGGGGTGACAATTAAGCCCCGGACAAAAGTCCGTCATACACCAGACATAGGTCCGTCATAAAGTTTTGGCAACCGAGCCTACCGGACATAGTCCGTTTACATCATTGGACACCTTAGGTCCAGACACACTTACCCCTTTATTGTACCTGAAATGTTAGGTCATACAAACATAAACTATATCATACATTACATAAACTAGATCATAATACTAAACTATCTAATTTTCCTTACCTCAGAATTAAACGAGCGTGAGAAATTGCAAGCACAGACTCCTAGAAAAAAAATGATCACCTCAGCTATTGACCACTATCACTTGAATCTAGCATTAATAAGATCTCATTAGTGTCTTTCTAACAAAATTATATAAAACATAAAAGATACAAGAATAGTCTTACTTTAATTATCCTATGACGAGTCCTCCACAATACATTAATGAGAATATTGAATTTTTAAACCACCTTCCTTTCCCTTCTTCCTTCTAGACTTTGAACTCTTATTGCCACTCTAAAATACTTCTAAGCATCTCAGCCACTAGGCCCTTTTATAGACTAATAGCCTAACAATTTTCTTATGAATTCAAATTCCTAAAATATCTTAACTTCTTTGATAGCAATAAATATATCTCTACCAGATTATTGCTAAACTTATAATATAAACATTTAAATAATATTTTTTCTTTTATATAAAATCATTCTTAACAACTTCTACTCACCGAACTCTCTCTCTATAATAATAACAAATATCTTTTTTGCTCTATCAATATACTAACCTCAAACAATAGCCTTAACATACAGAAATTCTTAACTGCTTATATCCCAATTACTTAGTTATCATTATTATTTTAGTTGCCACATTTGACCAAGCCAAATACTTAAATATCTTAATAACCATATCATACTATCATCTATTCAAAATAAAGTTCTATTTTTCAATTTCAAAATATATATAACTTTGAACTAACGTAGTCACTACATGACTAACATTGTATAATTGGAAAATTACTAACTACTAAATAAAACTTAAAATCTATTATCCATAATTTATTCAACCATTTTTTTTAAACTAGACATAACTTGATACCAATTTATCTAACAAGCTAGAATTCTATGCAATCTTCTCACTTTTATAAAATTAATTAAAATAATACCACAACTAAAAGTATTATTTTAAATCAACACTATTAATGAACATGTCATAACTAAATAACAAATAATTAATTAACCGAGCTACTTGGATATTACAATCTTCCCTCCTTAAAGAAATTTCATCATCGAAATTTTACTCACCAAATATCTCGGGATATCGTTTCCTCATATCTGCCTCTAATTCCCATGTTGCCTCTCTTTCAGTGTTATTGCTCCACAAGATTTTAACTATAGGGATACTTTTGGACCTTAATTCCTTAGTTCCCCGCTCTAGAACGCGTACTGGCTGTTCTTCATAACTGAAATCTTGTTTTAACTCCAGAGCCTTGTAATCAAGCACATGGGATGGATCTGATATGTATTTTCTCAACATCGATACATGAAAAACATTATGTGTTTCAGCTAATGATGGCGGTAAACCCAATTGATATGTTACATGCCCTACTTTGTCCAATATCTCAAAAGGACCTATAAACCTCGGGCTTAACTTTCCTTTCTTTCCAAAACGCATAATTCCCTTCATTGGAGAAACTTTGAGAAAGACTTGGTCGCCTATTGAAAACTCAACATTTCGTCTCTTAGCGTCGGCATAGCTTTTCTGGCGACTTTGAGCAGCAACCATTCGTTGTCTTATCTTTTCTACTGCCTCTGTTGCTTCTCTTACAGCCTCAGGTCCTAAATATTGTCTTTCACCAACCTCATCCCAATGAAGTGGTGATCGACACTTCCTTCCATATAACATCTCATAAGGTGCCATGCCTATCGTCGCTTGATAACTATTGTTGTAAGAGAATTCTATTAATGGAAGATACTTGCTCCATGATCCTGAGAAGTCTAAAGCACACGCTCTCAGCATATCTTCTAATATTTGTATGGTGCGTTCTGACTGACCATCGGTTTGAGGGTGAAATGCCGAACTTAGTTTTAACCTAGTGCCCATTGCACGATGTAAACCTTCCCGTAACTTTGATGTGAAAACCGATCCTCTATCAGATACTATCGTCTTTGGAACTCCATGTAGTCTCACCATCTCCGCCACGTAAAGCTCTGCGTACTGCTCAGCATTATAAACTATTCTTACTGGTAAGAAGTGAGCAGATTTTGTGAGTCTATCTACTATCACCCAAACAGAGTCATGCTGCTTGGTGGTCCTTGGTAATCCCGTCATGAATTCCATCGTTATATCTTTCCATTTCCATTCGGGAATCTCTAATGGTTGCAAAGTTCCAGCGGGTCTTTGATGTTCGGCTTTAACTTGTTGACATGTAAGGCATTTCGCTACAAATTCTGCTATGTCTTTCTTCATCCCCGGTCACCAGTACATTGTCTTGACATCGTTGTACATCTTGGTCGATCCTGGGTGAAGTGAATACGGAGTAGTGTGCACTTCCTTCATAATAGTTTCTCTTAATCCTCCACTTTCTGGCACACATACTCGGTTTCTGTATCGTAGCACGCCTTCTTTTGTCAAGGAGAAATCAGCATTTTCTGAACTTGGTAATGCTGCCTTCATCTTAAGAAGAAACTCGTCCTCTTGTTGTTTCTCCTTTATTTCCTCCATTAGAGTTGACTTGATTGTGAGGTCAGCTAGTTTTCCAGTTATTAGCTCAATTCTGGACCTCTTAATATCATCTTGTAAGGTTGAGCTATCCCCTTAAGTGTTGACAAGCTTCCGTAACTCCGCCTACTAAGTGCGTCTGCCACGACGTTAGCCTTTCCCGGATGATATAAGATCTCACAATCATAGTCATTTACTAACTCTAGTCACCTTCGTTGCCTCATATTAAGATCCTTCTGCGTAAAGAAGTACTTTAGACTTTTGTGATCTGTATAGATTTCGCACTTTTCTCCATACAGATAGTGCCTCCAAATCTTTAAAGCAAAAACTACTGCTGCTAACTCTAAGTCATGGGTCGGATATCGATGCTCGTACTTCTTAAGCTGTCTCGAGGCATAGGCGACCACTCTTTCGTCTTGCATCAAAACACATCCAAGTCCCTGCTTCGACGCGTCGCAATATACTACAAACTTTCCCTTATCGTTTGGGACGCATAGAACTGGGGCTGATATAAGCTTGTCCTTTAACATTTGGAAGCTTTCTTTGCATTTCTCCATCCATACAAATTTATATTGCTTTCGTGTCAAATTTGTTAAGGGTGTAGCTATTCTGGAGAACCCTTCATCAAATCGTCTATAGTATCCTGCCAATCCCAGAAAACTTCTCACCTCCGTGGCAGTCTTGGGTTTGGGCCAATCCTTCACTGCTTCAATCTTGGCTGGATCTACTTCCACGTCATTTTTAGACACAATGTGTCCTAGAAATTCCACCTTCTCTAGCCAGAATTCACATTTCTTAAACTTAGCATATAACTGACGACTTTTGAGTCGTCCCAACGTCAGTCGCAGGTGCTCTTCATGCTCGGCTTTCGTTTTTGAGTAGATCAATATGTCGTCTATAAACACCACAACGAACTTATCCAGGTAGTACTTAAATACACGGTTCATAAGATCCATGAACGTTGCTGGTGCGTTTGTTAAGCCAAAAGACATTACCAGAAAATTGTAGTGTCCATATCTAGTCCGAAAAGCCATCTTTGGGATATCTTCTTTTCGTACTCTTAGCTTATGATACCCCGACCTCAAATCTATCTTCGAGAATATTGTAGATCCTTGTAGTTGATCCAAAAGATCATCTATTTGAGGTAAAGGGTATTTTTTCTTGATCGTCACTTTATTTAGTTCTCGATAGTCGATGCACATCCTCATACTCCCATCCTTCTTTTTGACAAAAAGCTCCCCAAGGCGAATAGCTTGGTCGAATGAAACCCTTGTCTAATAACTCCTGCAGTTGGATCTTTAACTCCTTTAGTTCGGCAGGTGCCATTCTATAGGGAGCTTTCGAGATTGGTGTCGTATTAGGTGCCAATTCTATTTCAAACTCAATTTCCCTACTCGAAGGTAGTCCCGGTAGATCTTTTGGAAACACCTCGGGAAATTCGCATACAATAGGTACATCTTTTGGTTCAAGCTGCGTCTCTCGTGCTTTGTCCACCACACTGGCTAGAAACGCTTGGCAACCGCTATTAATTAATCTTTGAGCTTTGAGAGCTGAGACTATTGATATGTGATTTCGGGAAACTTCTCCTTTGAAAGTTGTTATCCCCAAAAATTGGAGATCGATGACGTGGCGATAGAGGTGACAAGTGGCAGTACATGGTCCGTAAATGACACATTAATAGTCAATAAATATATTGGCTCCTCAGAGTTGTGATAAAGTGATCTGGCTTAGGAGTGACCCGGTAGACCAATGAAGAATTTTGACTGGCCAGTCAAGTGTCATGACCGACCAGGCATGACCTTGTCCGACCAGTCATATGATTGTCTGCCCAGGCATGACCTTGTCTGCCCAGTCATGACCATGTCCGACCAGTCATGACCTGTCTGCTCAGCCAAGTGCATGTCTGCCTTGCGTCAAGTGCATGTCTGCCCAGCCAAGTGCATGTCTGCCCACCCAAGTGCATGTTTGCCCAGTCATGACCTGTCTGCCCAGCCAACTGCGTGTCTGCCCAGCCAAGTGCATGTCTGCCCAGTCAAGTGCATGTCTGTCCAGTCAAGTGCGTGACTACCCAGTGAAGGTGTGTTCGACCAGCTTGAATGAGATATGGGTCGACTAGATAGAGCAAAGCTGCACAAGAGATCCCAGAAACAGCTTCAACAAGAATCGGTTTGCGCGGGAATCTCTCATTTATCCCACGAATATAGTGTACTGTTACATTTTGAATATTAATGTAATTTAAATATAATGAGAATAATAAAATATCTCGATTATGGGGGATATCATCTGTACGATCCTGAGCCTATAAATACAAGGCTTATGGCATCATAAAAGGGACTTTAGGATTTTTTGGGATTTTTGAGCTTTTGATTCGGATTCTTATTTTCTAGAGAGAGAGAGAGTACTTGTATTTGAGAGAATTCTTGTATTCTTGTAATATGTACTGAAGAAACTCAGTTGACTCAGGTTCATCTGATCTTGAGTACAGATCTATAATCACAACTCTAAGTGGATTAGGCTATTACCAACACATTGGGGTTGACCACTATAAAAATCGTCAGTGTCGTTTATTTCTCTTGAAGATTTTTATCATTTTTGACGTCTACACGTCGTTGGCCAAAAACGCGGTCAACATTTTGGTGCTTTCATTGAGAGCCTGAAGAGAAAGACAGACGATCCCTAAAGTATTATGGCGCGTAAGAACACCAATGCGGCCTCCAAGAAGACAGGTTCCTCTAAAGAGCCTGCCAGATCAGAAGGTCCTAGCCTTCAAGACCGTGAAACTGAGCCTAGAGTCGTGCTCGAGGACGTGACTCCAGAAGTTGAAGAGCTCCAGGAAGCCATGGGTGCCTTGCAGGAGGAGATGGCACAATTCAACGCCAGACAGGAGGCGTTCGCTGAAGAGATGGCTAAGCAGAAGGCGGCATTTGAGCAGCGTAGTAGGAGAGCAGCAAGCCCCGTGTAGTAAGCCCTTTGGGAAATCGAAGAGTGCGGTGTTCGATCGGGCAGGAGAGCATGCTTCTTGGAAGGATTTGAGGGACGTTATCACCAACAAGAGGAGGACCGTCCCGGTTGAAGGGAAAAATCTGGACCGCCCTGCCAGTCAAGTAGAAATACTTGACGACAGCGTGCCAGATGGTAATGCCCGACCAGGCGGTCAAGATCTTGGAACTTCATCAGTTGCACCTACCATCCAAGCCCAGCTTGACATGCTAATAACTGCAGTGCAAGGTTTGTCAAAACGACCTTCCGGGATAGATGCGATAGACCACCGGAGTGGCAACCCATTCTGTGCTCGAATTAGAGCAGCCCAGCCACCACCAAAGTATAAAGCACTGGTATTGCCAGTTTATACAGAAAAGGCAGATCCGATAAGGCATGTGGGGAAATTCGAAGATCAGATGGAGCTGCTCGGGGTGAGTGATGACTATCGGTGTAGAGTCTTCCCCACCACATTGCCCGACACTGCCCAGGAGTGGTATTGGAAGTTCAATCCTAACTCCATCGCTTCTTGGGAAGCATTCAGGAAGGAGTTTTGTAGACAATTCAACACTACCCGGACTCCACCAGTTTATGCCAACCACTTGGCAGATATCAAACAAGGAAAATATGAGTCTCTAAAGAATTATATACAGAGATTCATGAGAGAAGCCAATAGAGCAACTGCTGTAGGAGACGAGGGGAAGATGGTTGCAATATCTGCTGGTATAACTTATCGGAGCCCTTTGTGGGACAGTATACATAGGAATCCAATTTCAACACTTCAACAATTTCTTGACCGAGCTGACAAGTATATGAAATTGGATGATGCAATAGAGAAAGAGGAGAATGGTATAAAAAATCTAGGCGGATCAATTGACTCTGGTGGAAGGAAACGTGGAAATAACGGGTCTGACCACCATGAGGAAAAGAAAGCAAAGTTGAATTCAAGTGAAAAGCCAACCAAGTATGAGCCTCAATTCACTAACTACACCACTCTCTCGGCGAGCCGAGCAGAGATATATCTTGCTAGTCATGAAGATGTTCCCTACAAGAAGCCTCCCCCCATCAGGAAAGAGATGAGAAAGAGAGACATGAATAAGTTTTGTCGTTTCCATGGAGATTATGGTCACGACACGAATGAATGCAATCACCTCAAGGACGAGATAGAATTTCTTCTCCGATCGGGAAAGTTGAGGAAGTACCGGGCAAAGACACCCCAAGGAGAAGGAGGTAGCTGCAATCCTGGTTTCAAGCGACAAAGATCTCCACCCTTGTAGCCCGGACCTGTGGACTTTACCTTAGACACTATATGTGGAGGTCCACACTTGGCTGAGGAAAGCAACGAAGCAAGGGAGAGGTATGCTGAGCGGAAGTGCTAGGATCAGAAACCACTGGAGTGGCGAGCACCGAAGGATATATTATTTCTAAATACCGCTTTCAGAGTGGTAGCTTGATTTCGAGTTGTTAGACTTGTTATTTAAGTTTGGTTTATGAGCTGGTTATTTGCTAACCAGTCATTTTATTTTTGAACAATTTTGGTTGTTTAAGACTCGTTATTAGACATGTTTTGTCATTTTTAATTTACGAGTAATTAAAGAGACTACGCCCAGCGTGGTCGATTCTTGCTACAAATATGCATGTGTGTTAGTTATCCGAGCAGTGTTCAACTGGTCGGTAAAATCGGACAGTGTTCAACTGGTCGATACGTTCAAGCAGTGTTCAACTGCTCGAATATTTTCCATATATTCTATGTGTTTCACGAGTAATTAACTACTCGAACAGATTCGGTCAAGTAGCAAGTGACTAAGGATCTTTCAACCCTCGATCACCTGGGGGGCACATGGGGTATACTGGTATATAATTTAACACAGGCAATAAGAGCACGAGTTAAGATATCTGTTTTTAGGCTGACTTATAAATTTTTGAAGTCCAAAAAGGCCATTAAGCTAACTTGTTTGACAAAGCTTAAGTAACTTGGAATTTTTATAAAATTTCAAGTTAGAAGTAGATATTCGTGTGACAATAAACATTATGCTCATAAAATATTAGAGCAATAAGAGTGTGAGAAAGTATACTTAGTATGGACTTATGAAATGTCTAGAATTTCTAAGTTAGAAAACTAAGTACTCATGCGAAAATATAAGGCATACACCAGAGTGACTTTACTATTCACAAAAAACTTATAACTTTTTAAGTCTAAAAGAGACTTAGAATGTTTTAAGTTAACAAAGAAAAGTAAAGTATAAATGCCAACAACTCAGCTATAAGAGAGAAATATCAAAGCTGTTAAGCAACAATTATCTTCACAAGAATAAAGAGCAAACTACTAGCCGGGTACAAGGTTTAGCTGATCAGGTGCAAAGTTTTCCTGGTTGGGAGAGCAGATACAACTTCCCTGGTCATCTAAGCATATATCACAGATCGAGTAGGAAACTCTGTTGTTTAGCATAAATAACATCGATGAGTCCCTAGAGTGAATCAAACAAACATAAATCGATAAATGTAAAGGAAAAATATTTGTTACTACTCATAAAATTATTTTATTGGGTAGTAAAAATATTTTTTATTCCTTAGAAAAAACATGTGTGAAGGAAAAAATGAAAGGCAAAAATTTGGTGACTAGTATGAGTGGTGTCCGAGGAACTAAGCCCAGAAATTTGGTGCCTAAGGCGCGGCATCCGAGCAGCTGCCCCTTGGTGTCCGAGCGAAGTCAGGTGCACATCCGAGGATCCTGTGCCAAGGCGTCCGAGCAGCTGCGCCGAAGTGTCTGAGCGGAGTCTGGTGCGCGCCCGAGGATCGTGTGCCGAAGCATCTAAGGAGCCAAGACATGATCGTCCGAGCGGATGGCCCAGCGTGTCCGAGGAGCAGCGTGGTGTCCGAGCGGACGCCTGTGTCCGAGGAGGAGCGTGCATCCGAGGGGCTGCACCCGTGTCCGAGAAGCCAACCTACATCCGAGCATCTCGCCTATGTCCGAAGAGCCAGGCCTGTGTCCGAGTAGATAGCACAGCATCTGACCAGCAGCGCTTGTGTCCGAGAAGCCTAGCATGTTCGAAGTGTGCGTGTCCGAGCATGAGGCCCTAGCCCGAGCCCAAAGCCAAGCATCTGATCGGATGGGACTTGGGTCCGAAGGGCTGTTGTAGGGTCCGATCGGACTGGCATTTTCAAAGTGCCATGAGTAATGGCCAATCGGCCATACCCCATACCCGAACCTCAACCAAAATCCATTTCAAAAAAATAAAATAAAACCCTAAATCCCTATACATAAACACAATTTCTCATCCAAAACACATACTACAACAAGATCAAAAAAATAGAATTTGAAGAAATCACAAGACAAGTTTAGTCGTGGGGGTTTACGTGAAAGTTATCAACCGGATGGGAGCTTTTGGATGACCTCGAGAACATTTTGCTAGAAGAAAAGTTTATCATACGAGAAAATCGTATAATAAACTTAGGGGGCAAATGTTATCCCCAAAAATTGGAGATCGATGACGTGGCGATAGAGGTGACAAGTGGCAGTACATGGTCCGTAAACGACACATTAATAGTCAATAAATATATTGACTCCTCAGAGTTGTGATAAAGTGATCTGGCTTAGGAGTGACCCGGTAGACCAATGAAGAATTTTGACTGGCCAGTCAAGTGTCATGACCGACCAAGCATGACCTTGTCCGACCAGTCATATGATTGTCTGCCCAGTCATGACCATGTCCGACCAGTCATGACCTGTTTGTTCAGCCAAGTGCATGTCTGCCCAGCGTCAAGTGCATGTCTGCCCAGCCAAGTGCATGTCTGCCCACCCAAGTGCATGTTTGCCCAGTCATGACCTGTCTGCCCAGCCAAGTGCGTGTCTGCCCAGCCAAGTGCGTGTCTGCCCAGCCAAGTGCATGTCTGCCCAGTCAAGTGCGTGACTGCCCAGTGAAGGTGTGTTCGACCAGCTTGAATGAGATATGGGTCGACTAGATAGAGCAAAGCTGCACAAGAGATCCCAGAAACAACTTCAACAAGAATCGGTCTTGGCTTGTGCGGGAATCTCTCATTTATCCCACGAATATAGTGTACTATTACATTTTGAATATTAATGTAATTTAAATATAATGAGAATAATAAAATATCCCGATTATGGAGGATATCATCTGTACGATCCTGAGCCTATAAATACAAGGCTTATGGCATCATAAAAGGGACTTTAGGATTTTTGGGGATTTTTGAGCTTTTGATTCGAATTCTTATTTTCTAGAGAGAGAGAGTACTTGTATTTGAGAGAATTATTGTATTCTTGTAATCTGTACTGAAGAAACTCAGTTGACTCAGGTTCATCTGATCTTGAGTACAGATCTATAATCACAACTCTAAGTGGATTAGGCTATTACCAACACATTGGGGTTGAACCACTATAAAAATCGTCAGTGTCGTTTATTTCTCTTGAAGGTTTTTATCGTTTTTGGCGTCTACACGTCGTTGGCCAAAATCGCAGTCAACAAAATGAACTGGTCTCCGCCTTCTGTTTGAAAGTTGACTGCCTTACCTTTACAGTCTATCGTTGCTCCATATTTTGTTAACCAGTCCATGCCTAAAATTATATCATAATCCTTAAGGTCTAACTCGATCAAATCTACTGGTAATTCTTTTCCTTCGATTCTAACTACAACACTACACACCCCTCTACTAGATAGCATTTTTTCCCCCGATGGTAACTCCGTGACAAACTCATCTCTAAAAAGTTCGCATGGTCTATCTAAGCTATCAATCATATTCATAGATACAAAAGAATGTGTAGCTCCTGAATCGAATAATACATTGCATAGCTTACCAGAGATAGTGACCTGACCTGTTACCACTGTATTACTAGTTTCTGCTTCACCTCTAGTAAGAGCAAAAACCCTGGCTGGCACAAGCTTGTCATCTTTCTTTTGATCTTTCATCTTAGGGCAATCCTTTTTAATGTGTCATTCTTCTCCGCAATTGAAACAACCTTTTGTCTTATATCGACATTCTCCTGAATGCTTCCTCCTGCAGATATGGCACTGGGGATATTCCACATAGGGCTTCTTATTCCCGTTACTTTCTGATGTAGTCTTGTTCTTCTTGCCAGCCTTTTGATTTTGACCACCGTCATGTTTTCGTTTGTAGTCATTCTGTTCATTGTTAGTCTTTTTGGCGTCCCTTCTGGCTGCGCCTTCTTTCCAAATCCTTTCTTCAACCTGCTCAGCTTCCAAGGCTACCTCTAATGTTTCCGTATAAGTGGTTATTCCCCGAATCAACTTCACATCACGGGCTATCATAAGTTTTAGTCCCTTCATGAATCTTTGAATTCTTAGCGTCTCAGTGGGTACCATGTCCGCCGCGAACTTAGCCAACCTATCAAACTTCCTGACATACTCTGTCACAGACGAATTCCCTTGAGTAAGCGCGATGAATTCGTCCACCCTTGTGGCTAGAATCGCAGGACTGTAGTATTTCTTGTTGAACACTTGGATAAACTCATCCCAAGTCATAACATTCACATCTCTAGTCTGTTTCACTATATCCCACCAGATGCGGGCATCTTTCTTTAGTAAACTCGAAGTGCATGAGACTTTGTAACGCCCCAACTCCAGGGACCGTTACGGCGTGCCTTGTAAACAGTGCTAAACTCGCTAATCGAGTCATTTGGCCAAAATCGTGATCTAGGTATGATTAGCGGTTTAGGGTTTAAAAACTTTGATTAAGATGTAACGTTTCACTAGAACGTTTATTATATACATTGGGATCCCGAAAATATATTTTCAGAGTTTATTACAGGAAATATTTACAACAGGCCGTGCTAAGCGGCAAAACAGGGTTCAATCCTAGTTCCACTTTAAACCTCGGCCGTGGCGGACGAGCAGCTGCATATGTACACGTCATCACCCAAGCTCTCAAACTCAAGGATGGTCCAGCTTCCTCTTGCCTTTACCTGCACCACGTAGCACTCGTGAGCCGAAGCCCAGCAAGAAAACACAATAAAGCATGATATAATATCAACAACGATCATAATAACCATTCAGGACTATCAGTCCAAGCAAATAGGTGACAATAGCCAAAAGTCACAATAATGAGCATCGTTCCTTCTAGCCATGTGACGATAGGGTCACCAGGGCTCAACTGATAAGTGATCCTTTCATAAGTTTGATTAGGACAGGTGCAAGGTGAATGGTCACCAACATAACCTTCCTCCCGACTCTAGAGTCGTGCTATGGACAGCGTCCCTTGGCCATGTGACAAACAGTCACCGGGGTCATATACCTTGGCCATAAACATCTGGTCATAGACCAGGAAAGCGCTTATAAGTTCTTCGACCTTAGGGTCGGTCTAGCATTTATGCCATAGAGCCATTCAATGCGTGATTCTCGACTTAAGCTTGTTTAGGACAGGTGCAAGGTGATTAGTCACCAACATAACCTTCCTCACGACTCTAGAGTCGAAACTATGGACAACGTCCCTTAGCCATGTGACAAACAGTCACCGGGGTCATATACCTTGGCTATAGTCATCTGGTCGTAGACCAGGCAAGCGCTTATAAGTTCTTCGACCCTAGGATCGGTCTAGCATTAATGCCATAGAGCCATTCAATGCGTAATTCTCGACTTTAGAGTCGGTCCCTGACTAGTCAGTGCCATACACAAGCAAGTCATGCCACCAATCGTATACCACGTGTTCAATATCCATAAACAAGGTATTTAGCATGCTTACTAAACAGATACCAGTACAATTAGGACCATGCACAACCACAGAGGCTCAAGCTCTGAACAATATCATACCCAGTATACAAAGCATGTCCTAATCACATGTTTCTCATGAATCATATGCAGTATATCCGGCAATCCAACATGCTCCAATAACAGCCATGCATGTCACGTTTAATAATCAACTAACATGCATCAAGAATAACCATGCATGTCATACATAATAATCAACCAACATGCTTCGATAACAACCATGCATGTCTCATATACACAGGGTGAAGTTTTCTTACCTCAAAGTCGAGCTAGAACGATTAAAAGAACGACCCTTGAGAACGATCAACTTTTAGTCCTTTAGCGGTCACCTAGTCATAACCAAATATAAGGTATCATCAATAAAAATGATCAACATAAGTTCCCAAATCAATATCTAGCCTCCGAAACATCAATCCCCACTTAACCGAGTACTAGGTACAACCCCGAGGCCTATGGCTTGAATCCCCAATCTTAAAAACATGTTTTTGGTCAAAATGGCCTTAAGGGCCGCGGCCCTCCCCTGCTGCGCCGCGGCGCGCCCTTCAGACAGAAGGGCTCCCTCCTGACAGACACTAAGGGCCGCGACGCTCCCCTGTTGCGCCGCGGCGCCCAGCCCAAACCAGCCAAGTCGGCCACACGCACCAGAATTTCCCCTGTGCTATTTCCTCTCAAACCAGTCATTCTAATCATCATAAAACCTCTTCCTAACATACAATTAAACCCCTAGACATCACCCATAACCTCCCCTCATCAAAACCCAATCTTATCATCCATCAAAACCCCTTTGAATCCAAACTTTTAGCAAGAAATCAAAGCTGAAAAACCAAAGAAGAAAACAGAGTATCACCTGAACTTAAAGACTAAAACTCACCTTTATCACAGCTTTGAATCCCCTTTGATGGTTGTTATAGATTCCCTAGCTGCCACCTTTAATCCCCTAGCTCAACACCTCCATTTGAGCTCTCAAAATTCAAAGAAAGGTGAGGGAGGAAGCTTGTACGGGATGGAAGGGAGAAGAGAGGATAGGCTCTGTTTTAACATCAATCCACAGCCTTCCTAAGTCATATATATCCTTAGGGTCAAAAGACCATAATGCCCCTAAGCCAAATAAAACCCTCTAAAAGTTTCCGAGGGTAAAACCGTCCTTTCCCGTTTATCTCGTTAATTATAATTAACGCTCTCTAATTCCCGCTCTTCTCAATATCCTCAAATTCCAATAATTCATATCCCATTACCCTTTAATTCCCGGTAATGCTCTAATCATTAAATTCACCCCGAGACTTACCCCGAGCCCCGAACTTAAACTCGTTATGACTAGACCGAACACTTACATCTCATGATCGTCTCATGTCGATTAGCTCGAACCAATCCACCTTATAATGTGGCTATATTAATTAATCACAATCATGCACCCAAAATATACACTTACGCCCACAGTGGCCAAATTACCAAAATACCCTCACAATAATAAATTCTCCCATATGCATGCATCCACCATCATATAATAATATAATTCACGTAAATATGCATATAATTATTAAATACTATAATAAATCAATTATGGCCCTCTCGGCCTCCTAATCAAGGTCCTAAACCTTATTAGGAAATTTGGGGCATTACAGACTCGGTCCTCGTTCCCCAATCGCATGTGTTCCAGTATAGACTCCACCGATCGAAGCCATTCTTCTGCTTCTATTGGGTCTGACCCACCATCGAAGTTCAGTGGTTGCTGCTTCCTAAAGCGTTCATACACTGCCTCGTAGCGAGGTTCTGCCAACTGTAGTAATTGTGCTAGAGGAATGACTTGTTGCGCTACTTGTTGTTGCCCTGAATTTATTTGGAATTCTTCTTCCCTTCTCCTTAGCTCAGCCCTAAGACGGGCATTTTCTCTTTCCAAATTTATTCGAGTAGCAGCAGATGCCGGCTCTTCCACTACATTGGGTGCTTCTGGCATTCCTGGGGTTGCTGGAAATTCTTCATATAAAGGGGTGGCGGCTACTCCTCTTCCTTGCCCCCTTCCTCGGCCTCTTCCATGGCCATTTAGTCTTTCAGATCTTCTTGGTTCTGGTTCCATACTTCTTTTTTGTTTCCCCAAAAGAGAAAAAGAAAAAGAAATTGTAAAAATCTTAGATAAACAAAACAAGTAGAGGTTATAACTTAGCCTATTGTACTACTGTCTATTAGGTCCATCTATCTATTAAAATTACCCTATTACAATTAATTCCAACTTGGGTAAATGGGCCTTAACAATTGAATCTTCCATGGAGGAGGGCTGGGTTCAGTATATCGTACCCACTACTAAGGCCCCCTAACTTCCACTTGGACCCAAAAGACAGGAATTTAAACCCTTGCTTTATTAATTGTTACTCGTTTAAATTAGATCCAATCTAATAATGCAAAGCAAATGGGGCTTCACAAATGGGCTAACCCATAAGAGAGGAATTTAAACTTTACACTTTCAATTGAATAAAAAAAAAATACTTAACACTTACTAAACAATAAAACAATAACAAAAGCAAATAACATGTTTTTTTTTTTTATAAAACAACTAGTGAAAATATTCTAAAATTTAACGATGTGTTCTTATATGCGTCTAATCCTCCACATCAGATCCATTATCATACTCAAGGTTTGGTATTTTTCTTATAGCTTTAACCTTTGTCCATTGAGCTAATTTATGAAAATAATACAAGAAAAACATTACAAACATATTTAAAAAACAATGTATATACTTACTTGGTAACGAGTAGGTCCTTTGTAGCTATCGTGTGTATTTCGTGGGAACGTTCAGGACCAATATAGTCGGGTCTCTGATACCACCTGTAACACCCTAATTTCTCATAGATTACCGAGAACACAACGTTGGGTCATAATCGTAAATATTGCTCTTTTATTTAATAAAAACTTAAAAATAAATACATGGATTCATGGTTTTATAAAAATAAAATACTTGTCTTTAACATAAAAATAAGCAACATTTAAATAAAACAAACTTTAAAATAAATAAATAAATAAATAATTTGGCCCGCTTGATCTTGCTCGACTATATGGTCCCCAACAAATACATCACGAAACTCTTAGGTCCCACTCGCCACCGGCCTTTCTATCTTTAATTACATAGAATAACAACATCATAAGGAGTGAGCTTCTAAGCCAAGTAAGGAAAATACAAACAATGGTTAGTCATATAATCAGACATAACATATATTCACCAATGTTATCCAAAGAATAGACGTAGATGACGTGGCAAGTAATTTCTAACACGTGGCTGACACCTGGCATAATGCTGATCGGCTATCGACCAGCGAGATGATTGCATGAGTAACGGTTCAGTTTCCCTACGACCAGTATGGTCGTACAGTCCGCACATTTAAAGGAAGTTTTATGAAGATCTTAGTCAATCCCGAGATTGTCTCCCATAATTTCCTAAGTATCCGATTGTTTAGGAAATTAAATCTGTAACAAATTTTTGTAATCTTCCTTGAGCCTATAAATAGAGAAAGATAGCTCAAGGAAGGGACTTTTGGCCTGGCTAATTATCTGAGATTAGAGGGATCATATTAGAGAGATTGTATTTTATTCTTCAAAGGTTAGTGAAACTCATTGAACCCCAGTTCTTTGATCACTCCTTTGGATCTTATATCAATAACAATTCGAGTGGACGTAAGTCATTACCAGACTTTGGGGCCGAACCACTATAAATTTTTGTGTCTTTTATTGCTTTCGTCATCTCATTCATTTCAGCATATTTGTCCACATTAAGCATATTTGACTTCACGTCAGTTGACCAAATCTAGGGTCAACAACCAAAGACATACAAATACAAACATCTAGATCGTATCATATCTTAAGTCATAATTCTAAATCATAATCTAAGCCATAAATCATCAATCATACTCTAAGTCATAAGTCATAGATCATAGGTCATAAATCATAACTATAGGTCATATATCATAATCATAACTAAAAAAATAACAAATTAGATATAATAAAAAGATAAGTGCTTATACAGGGGTGGCAATTAAGCCCCGGACAAAAGTCCGTCATACACTGGACATAGGTCCGTCATAAAGTTTTGGCAACTGAGCCTACCGGACATAGTCCGTCATACATCATTGGACACCTTAGGTCCAGACACACTTACCCATTTATTGTACCTGAAATGTTAGGTCATACAAACATAAACTATATCATACATTACATAAACTAGATCATAATACTAAACTATCTAATTTTCCTTACCTCAGAATTAAACGAGCGTGAGAGATTGCAAGCACAGACCCCTAGAAAAAAAAATGATCACCTCAGCTATTGACCACTATCACTTGAATCTAGCATTAATAAGATCTCATCAATGTCTTTCTAACAAAATTATTTAAAACATAAAAGATACAAGAATAGTCTTACTTTAATTATCCTATGACTAGTCCTCCACAATACATTAATGAGAATATTGAATTTTTAAACCACCTTCCTTTCCCTTCTTCCTTCTAGACTTTGAACTCTTATTGCCACTCTAAAATGCTTCTAAGCATCTCGGCCACTAGGCCCTTTTATAGACTAATAGCCTAACAACTTTCTTATGAATTCAAATTCCTAAAATATCTTAACTTCTTTGATAGCAATAAATATATCTCTACCAGTTTATTGCTAAACTTATAATATAAAATCATAATATAAACATTTAAATAATATTTTTTCTTTTATATAAAATCATTCTTAACAACTTCTACTCACCGAACTCTCTCTCTATAATAATAACAAATATCTTTTTTAATCTATCAATATACTAACCTCAAACAATAGCCTTAACATACGGAAATTCTTAACTGCTTATATCCCAATTACTTAGGGTTTGATTGGTAAGAGATTCAAAAATAATTTTATAATTTTCAAAACTTAAAAAATGAAAACTCCCATGAAAACTTGATTGACACACTTGTTTTAGAAAATAAAAAAAATCATTTTTGAAAACTGAGTTAAAATCCTTCAGCAAAAGAGAAAATAATAAATTGTTGTTTTCTTTGTATTTCATGAATTTCAAATTTAAAAAACACTAAACCATTCAAGATCTCAAAAATTTATAGTTTATTTTTAAATTCAATATTTTCAAATCATTTGATTTGAAAATAATTTTCTAAAACTATATTTTTGAATTAACTACCAATCAGCCCCTTAGTTATCATTATTATTTTAGTTGCCACATTTGACCAAGTCAAATACTTAAATATCTTAATAACCATATCATACTATCATCTATTCAAAATAAAGTTCTATTTTTCAATTTCAAAGTATATATAACTTTGAACTAACGTAGTCACTACATGACTAACATTATATAATTGGAAAAATACTAACTACTAAATAAAACTTAAAATCTATTCTCCATAATTTATTCAACCATTTTTTTAAAACTAGACATAACTTGATACCAATTTATCTAACAAGCTAGAATTCTATGCAATCATCTCACTTTTCTAAAATTAATTAAAATAATACCACAACTAAAAGTATTATTTTAAATCAACACTATTAATGAACATGTAATAACTAAATAGCAAACAATTAATTAACCAAGCTACTTGGATATTACATTTGGGGAGCACTATCATATAATGATTATAATTCGGAGGGCAAAAAAACTATTATTCTTAGTCATTTTTATGAATATTTTTACATTTATGCTCTTCTAAATTTAACTTTACATTTTGTATGTATTTCTTGACATTTATGCTTCTTTGAAATATTTTTTTTCTTCAATTTTTACTCAATATGGATAAAATTTCTAGATAGGCCACTGTCTAATGTATCTATTTTGATTTTAGATAGCTTCCTTAATAATAGTATAGGAGTTTATTGTCTTTCTTTCTTGTTTGGTGTAAATTTGTGTCATATAGTGATGAAAACTAATGTAGAAGCTCATAAATTAGGACTTAATTAATGATAAACTAGTTTAGAATGGTCATGTTCTATATCCTTTATCTTCCATCCTTCTACCTATTGTTTAATTTTAATGGTTTTTCTACCCATTGTTTAATCTTACTGATTTTTCTACCCATTGTTTAATCTTAAAGAAATGATAAAAAAAAAAAATTAGTCCATGCAATAGGTGAGTTTAGAATAAATAAATTAATAAAATTATAAGCAAGACAAAAAGTTAAAAATGATTAAGTAAGCCCTAAATCTTATTGAATTAAGAAAAGTTAAGTGAAAAAGATGAGATGCCCATTTTTTAAAATTTCAGTGACTGGTCACTGATAGTGATACTATTTTTTATTTATTAAATTTGTGTAATATTAATTAAAATCAGCAAAATGATATATATTTTACAATATCCATTTTTCACCTTAAAAAAAATTCATTTTTTCTTGTCCAAAGTAATTTCATATAACTTTTTATTTCTATACGTATTATAATAATAGAATTACACCCCCATTTTCTAATTTATAAAAAAGGTTTATGAAGAAAAAAAATCCTACATTAAATCAATTAAAAACACTCCAAAAACACATATTTTCCAATTGTTTTAAAGAATATTTAAAATCTGCATTTATTTATATTAAGACAATAGCAAATGAGTTTTATAATTTCAATATTAAAAAAATAGATTTTTATTTTTTTAAAATTGGATTAGTATCTATTTATTTTTTAAGATAAAGAAAGAAGAAAAGGACAGTAAGATATATTCTTTTTTTTTTTAAATATATAACTAAAATTCTATTATTTTTTATTTTACATAAATTTTTTTCATTACAACAAATATGCTTTTCTATATATATTTTTTCTGAAAATAAGAAAAGTAAATAAAATTTTTTACCTAATTACCTGTGTTGGATCATATATTTTGACAAATAATTTTTTGGATCTTGTATTTTGTAAAATAGTTTAAATAAAATCCTAAATTTGATTTTCGTCAAAATTTTCTGAACTAAATTACAACTATGCTGTTATATTCAATTTATCTTTCATCAAAATTGAGTTCAGAAGTTTATTTGAACAATTTTATTGAATACATCATCCAAAATCTTTTTTTCATCATCCAAAATTTTTTTTTGTCAAAATACAAGATGAAAACCATTAATGAGGCAAAATACAATTTCAAAAAAAGTATAAACTTATACAAAAATAAAAAAAATATTTAGAGGAGCCCTAAAATAAATCCATAAATGTGAGAAAAATATAAATAATAAGAATATTTAATTATGATTCTTTTTTTAAAGAAGCAACTGGCTGAGTGCTCTTCTTTCTAACCACTTTAAAAACACTATAACTGGCTAAGTTGCTCAGCCGCCTCAGCTATTTTCTCTCTCCTTAAACCCACTTCTCTTCTCCGTCTAAAACCTCCGGCCAAAAATGGCGGCTTTCACCCACCACCACCCTCACCACCAAGCTCACCTATTGGGTCGACTACCCACTCTCAGAGCCAAGCCCAGGCCCAGGCCCGGCCCATTTCGGGTCCACATGGCCCTCCAGGAAAACGGTCCCTCTCTCGCCGTCGTTGGCGTCACCGGAGCCGTCGGGCAAGAGTTCCTCTCCGTCTTATCCGATCGAGACTTTCCCTACCGCTCCATCAAAATGCTCGCATCCAAACGCTCCGCGGGGCAGAAAATGTCATTCCAGGACCAAAACTACGTCGTTGAGGAGCTCACCGCCGATAGCTTCAATGGCGTAGACATAGCCCTGTTCAGCGCCGGAGGTTCCATCAGCAAGGAGTTCGGTCCTTTGGCTGTGGAACGCGGCTCCATTGTCGTAGACAATAGCTCTGCTTTTCGAATGCACGATGATGTGCCGCTCGTGATTCCGGAAGTCAATCCGGACGCCATGAAAGGGATTAAGGTTGGGAGTGGAAAGGGTGCCTTGATTGCAAACCCTAACTGCTCCACCATTATTTGCTTGATGGCCGCCACGCCTCTACATCGGCATTCTAAGGTCAATCACTGCAATTTTTGCTATTTATTTTACTTATTAATTTTTCTTTGATGTAATATCGAACTGTATTATCCGTATTTAGGTAATTCGTATGGTGGTTAGTACGTATCAAGCTGCTAGTGGTGCTGGTGCTGCTGCCATGAGAGAGCTTGAGCAGCAAACCCATGAGGTATAACATATCTTGATTCTGTTCCCAATTTTTGATTTTGTACCCCATTAAGCTATTTTTGGTAAATGTATAAATATATAAACATGCATATATTCCTGTTATCTTTTTATCTTCTTAAGTAAGTTTCTTTGTATTTTCTGTTTTTGAGAAGGTCCTGGCGGGAAAGGAACCTACTTGTAATATATTCCAGCGACAGGTTTGTATTCTTTTCTCAAATAGGTAAAAGGAAAAAAGATTGTTCCTTTGGTTCGTTGAAAGTTTTGTTGAATCAACTTTCTATGCTTTCACGTTTTGCAGTACGCGTTTAATCTGTTTTCGCACAATTCGTCTGTTCTTCCAAATGGGTACAATGAAGAGGAAATGAAATTAGTCAAGGAGACAAGAAAAATATGGGTAACTTAACTTGAATTCAATTGAGTGTTTTATCGATTTTCTTGGGTATGTGATGTACATTTGCTTGGTTTCTTATAATTGTTTCCCTCTTTTTCTTATCATATTCGTTTTAGAATGATCCAAATATTAAGGTGACTGCCACATGTATACGAGTTCCTGTGATGCGGGCTCATGCAGAGAGTGTGAATTTTCAGTTTGAGAGTCCTCTTGATGAGGTAATACTATTATACTGCCTTCGTCTAGCGTTTATGTCATTATCGTATGTTGATAGTTTGGTAGAGACCTTTCATACGTATTTTGCTATTATTTATTAGAACAATGGAGAGGACTACTTATATATATATATAGGTGACAATAGGAAATGCAACTTCAGTTTCTTTACAAAATATTTTGAAATTTGTATTAATGAAATAGACGCCTTTGTGGGAATAGATGCCACAGGCCATAATGAGCATTGTTTTTTTCTTGATTTAGGCTTTCTTAGTCGTTTTTTATTTATTATGGGTTGATCTGCGACTGCTAGAGATAGTCAATGAACCTTTTCAAATATACTTAGAAATTGGGGGGAAAGGTTGTATGTACTTGCAATTCTCTCTTGGCTTTTTTTGTGTATGAGCACACTTGATTTGATATATTAAATAAGAAATTATCATGGGGAGGATCTGATTTCTTGAAGTTGTTTTCTTGATCCATATGTAAAGTTTGCTAAGAATGGTCTTAGCTTTAAAATATTAGAATTGGTGGTAATGTTAGCCTCTAAATTGGATTCTTATTAATGTTGTGTTGGGCTGCTTATTTCTTCATGCCAAGATTGCTTTATCTTGTGTGTAAGCTGTTGATTTGAAACTCTCTTAGTCCTTTCTGTTGCATTTAAAATTTAAGTCAAGTCTGGAGATCTCTTGTTTAAAAAAGTTTCCAGTGGTTAGTTTATGACATGTATACATATTTATTTAAGGTAGATGATATAACTTTCTAATGAGACAGGTTTCTTTAAGAGTAATGGAACCATCATGAACAAACAGCTCTTCAAGTATTAAATAATAATAATAAAAATCGAGCATGTGGACTGCTTAACATTCACTGAGAAATTAACCTTGCTTCCAAATTCAATGGATCTAAGATAAAACTTTTTGATTCTTATGGATTTGAGAAACATCCTTAGTTTAAAAGTTGCGCTGCTAGTTTCTATATAAAGTTAGGTTGAAGTAAACAATTACCAATTGGGAAAAATATCATTTTGTTTTTTTTTTCTAAACCCAGTTTTTTATTGTCTGAGATTGTAGTGTGGAAAATGAGAGTATTTAGAAGAGAGAGAGAGAGAGAGAAGGGGAAAAAGTTACTAGTGAAGGACGATGGTTTTGTATTTTGAGAATGCTATTTGGTACTGTGAATTGAATCATAGGTTATTATATGCATAATTGCTTCAGTATTTATTTTCTTTCTTCTTCCTTCTTAATCCTGTTTATAGTATTAAATGGCAAGGGTATGGTAATGCCTTTAATTTACATGATTCTGACTGGTTGTATCATAGCAAGATTTTATGCTTCGGAAAAAAAAAATCAGGATGGACTTATTTATTTCTTTTTGTTATTTATATCTGGATTTTTAGGAAATGGCAAGGGACATCCTGAAGAACGCACCTGGGGTGGTGGTTATTGATGATAGAGCATCAAATAACTTCCCTACACCACTAGAGGTATCGAATAAAGATGATGTTGCGGTTGGAAGAATCCGTCGTGATCTGTCTCAGGATGGGGATTATGGGTAAGGTGTAAGGACTAATTTATACTGGTTGATTGGGAGGAGAGAAAATAGTAGGGATGAACGTATGTGAGAAAATTTAAAAATAAGAAAGAAAAGTATTTTTCTAAAGTTAAAATTTTTGATCACATATCGTGGTGGAAAAAGAAAAAGTTCACTTTTTTTCAATTTAGATTTAATGGTTCTTCACAATTTATGTTCTCTCCTATATTGTGAGATTAAAATTTGTCTGTCCTCATCGCAATTTTTTCTTTCACAAACTCATCTCCATTTTCTACTCCACCAAACATGACCATAGCGTGAATGTTTTAAAGAATCTTCATACTAATTCCATACTTGTATACAGGTTGGACATCTTTGTGTGTGGGGATCAAATACGCAAGGGAGCTGCACTTAATGCTGTTCAGATTGCTGAGCTGCTGCTATAGTCAAAGTAAGCTAGCTATTACTCGGGAGCTTTCATAATTTACTTTCGTTCATGAGATGAGTTAAAGCTGCTGGTCTTTTAACATGAATTTTCTTCATTTGGAGATGAATTTTGTTAATTTAGTTTTGTAATTTAGACTTGAGAAGAACGAATGCTACTGGGAAACTTTTCAATGAGTGTTTGTTTCATTAGTTGTGTAATGTTCTTTTAAAAAGTAACCAAAATATACATAATTATGAAACAATATTCAACTTTACTGTTAAAATACTTTTCAAGTTATGGCTGCAATTGGTAACAAAAGGTTTTACCTGCAATACTCTAATTTAATGTATGATTGTACTTCTTTTCTCCATAATTAATCTTATTCTTAGCACTTTTCTTCTAAAAAAAACATTAAAAAACTTATTTAAATTTTGGAAAAAAGAAATACTTTTGCAACTTTTGCTGCCTAATTTTTTTTATCAATTCTTTCCATTTCATTTTTTTTGAGAAAGGGCAAATATATATATATATATATATACAGTGATGTTTGACAAGATGTTTTTTTTTAATGTCATTTTTAAGAATAGCCCTCTTAACATTCTGGACATACTGAATACAGTGTCGAATTTGGTTGATATCTTGATGACTATTTTGTAAAATATTATAAAAAAAATGACATTATTAAAATGTCTATTTTCAAGAGAGAGAGAGAGAGAGATCGGGACACGTGGCATACATTCCTTCGTGTGTTAGAAGGTTGATTGTCCAGTTCCCATGATCCCAAAATCAGTCAATGTGACATACGTTCTTTCGTGTGTTAGAAGGTTGATTGTCCAGTCACCAAGTTCCCAAAATCAGTCATCGTATTTAAATTGTTTGCATGTTATTTTTTCCTTTATTTAAATATATAGATTTTACTTATTGATCACATTGATTTGTTGTACTTCTGTATAAGAAATTTTGTAGATCATATTTTTTGTCACACTCACACGTTGTTGTCTTAGTGCTTGATTTAAATTGTTTTCTCTACTAAGTAGATATATAGTTATATCTCATTTTCATATCTGCATTTATATATGTAGGAATTTAGTGAGATGTTACAATAAATCAGAGGGAGGAATAAAGAATTACAAATAGTTAGAATATGACATACCAAACCAACAAACTTGACTATTATTCATTACACATTTCAGCAAAACTTATAGTTACAACTATAATTATACAACACACCAAACCAAGATACATATTCTAGTAGTCACATGACACTTCTTTTTCTTACAATCATAATCCCAATACTTATAAAAAAGTTTTACTTATTCAAGACACGCAAAGCATAATACACTAGAATGGTTTTCAAAACACCATAATGAACGCTCATTCTTTACCAGTCAAATCAAATCCACTGGTGAACTGACTCACCAATGATGGTAGATTCAGAGACCTTCTGCTGCTAGCTTTATCCCTTTTTTGATCTCAGCAAGTTTGTCAAAAACACACCAAGCAAAGCTCAAGAAATGGTCTCTAGTCATATTGTCCTCATTGCAGGAGCCCCAGAAGCTAGGATGATAGGAGACGAAGTACCAAGCTGAAGCTTTTGCATACAAGTCTTCATCTACATTCTCTGAATCACTTTCTGCAGGCTTGTTGAACCAACTCCTTGCTTCTTTTATAAGTGCTTTCACAGCATAGTTAGCTGATTCCAAATCCCTTTTCTTGTTAAAGTGCCTTGATTTTGAAATGACATTCCCACTTAGTATTTCAGCTTCAGTTTTGATGCCATAATAATCCATCAGGCTTCCCAACTTGTAGTCATACAGGGTTTTGTGAGTCAAAGCATCATCTATATAATGCTTAAAACCATCTACCTCCATGGCAGGGTCGTAACACTCCTTGGCCACTTCCCTGGTGAAGACTTTAATAGAGCCGGAGTGTTTTTCCACATCTTTCACCTGTCGGAATAGCTTTCCAATAACACGTTTGGATTCATACATTTGCTTGTCTGGTTTTTCCATGAAGTCTGGATATATCTTGACGCGTAGATGGCCCGGAATTATTGCTGGCACCCCGGTTTTTCGAAAGTCCACAGCAATTGAGGATAGCTTTGCTAACTTAATGCATTTTTTGCTCTTAGCCTTTCTTGACTCTTTGTCAGCAAAAACAGTATGTGCATTTGAAATGATTCCTAGGTTGTCATTGACAATGTAATCTACGAAATGCTCTTGAACTTCCTGTAACACAATTACAATCATGTGCTGTTAATTAAGACATAGACAGAACAGAACATCTGAACATATTAATGACATAAAATAGATCATAATAACTAAACAAGAATGTCAAAGGAATACCTCCATTGTAACATCGTGGTCCAATTGTATAGCTGGTGCTGAGGTATAATTCATGGCTTTATCTTGTTGTGGAGGAATAAGCTTAGTTTCCCAGCAAACAAAGTACTGATCTCCATCCAAGTCACTCCCCGAACACTCGTCAGTGTGTGGTCTAAGTAAATGAAAATGCTTATTAAGTCAAACGTTTAGAAATTTAAAATTTATCAAATTAAGCAAACAGAGAAACACCCTACAAATATCTAAACTAGACAATGAGTGAATCAACTTTTAGCTTTTACCTCTTTCCTTTTTGTGGAAAAACAACACAATCCACCATGTGATGTAGTTCTTGTACATCCACTGCCTGAAGGACTCGAACATCTCCTGGATGTAGACAAGGATTCTTGGCAACAACAACTTGTTTCTGAACGATAAATGTCCCTTGGGATGTGGTGCCGTTGCCATAGATAAGGGAGGACTCATCTAAGACCGAGCGGTTAGAACACTGCACAAACACTTGACCATACTCTAGTGTCCCAGTTTCATCTAGACATCCCATCATATTTCTTCCATTTGGGATGTATATCTTTGTTTTTGTGCGGATTTCGAGCAACTTAGAGGCATGGAAAGTTTGCAGCATCATAGAGAGAAATGGCTCTTCATCTGGTTTATAACCGCATACAAGCATCTCCTTCAGAATGTTTGTGATTTCTCCTGGGAAAATCAACCCCAATTCATGCTGAGCTCTTAAAGGATCAATTAAAATAGAGTCAAGTCGTTCCACAGCCTCTCTCTGCATCTTCTTGAAAACATGATCCTTTACTCCAAGAGTTGATAGAAGGGTAATCACCTGGCGGTTCAAGAAACATGGTTGGTACTTGCTCCATGCCAAAATGTCTAGCTTCGTGTTTTCTGATTTGTACTTGCTCATGCTGTCTCTCAGTGACAATTTCGTTGAAGACTTGGGATCAACAGCTACAACACCTTTAAACCCACCATAACGAATTTGAAATGCTGATGGGGTAAACATGTTAAGGCCACATTTTTTCGCCACTTGATCAGCAAATTCTTTTGATATTTTCCCAATCCCATCAGAGAAGCAGTATTTTTTGCCATCCGTCTCAACTTCAATGTCCGGAATCAATTCTACTTCATGCATGCCAACACTGAAAGTTTCTCTGGAAGAGCCAAAAGATTGGCCCAGCCTAGCAGCATATTTCGCCACGTTTCGAATGTTAGAAAAATCACCCATCCATCTCCTGATATCTGCAGCAGTAAGCCCTTCTCTTGAAGCAAACATCCAAGTCGAGTTATCATCCAACTGGCTTGATGAGAAGCCAAGAAACTCAAACTTCTTGTCCCCAATAGTTATACCGTCTCTCAAAACAGAGAGTATTCTGTCATAAACTCTTGTTCGCCTTTCTTCATTTCCAGAAGTTGCACGTATACACAAGTCTTTTGACCGTATCTTCTCCAAGTCCTCATCAGCAAAAGAGACACGAAGAAAATTGTCAACATCATTTGGATAGTTGCGCAGCACACGATTGGAGAGACTGACTTCAGGGCCACAGAAGTAGACTTTTGATGGTGTTATCTGAACCCTGTGTACATACACCAGCCCATCATCTAAGGCGATGTTAGGCACTTTAGGAAGCTGTCCACTTTTGCTGTAGCTCATATATTGGTTGGCAAGCCATCTCAGTGGATCAAGGCAGGCATCTTTAAAGTGATAGAGTTTGTCAAGAGCAGACTCTATGTATTCAATCTTTATTCTGCTTGGATCAACTAACTTGTAAAATTTGGTATCAAGTGCCTCACCAGGAAGACATCCGTGCTGAACCAAGGAGTTTATCATGAACAAAATCTTGTACGGCAAGTTTATTCCTTGAGGTGGATAAACAATAGGAACAAGGTCTGAACTTGAAGAGAAAGGAGAACCTTTCTCCACAGAAAATGTGTCTTCATTTTCTTTGTAGTAAACAAATCCGTCACGCAAATTCGGAAGAGGGCTTCCGCTTGGAATCTCCAAGCATATAGCAGATGATTGCCCAATGGAGCATGATGGAGTGAAATCAACATCTCTGTTCCAGTAGCATCTATTGCGAGCACCCTTGTTGAAGTTGTTCTCAACAGACACATCTTTCTTGTAAATCCTAGGTGCACCCAGTAACTAGTATTATATAGGAGAAAAAGTGTTAGTTTATTCCTCCAAGTGCCAAACAAATTGTAGGTAGCTGTCATGTATAGGAAATATTACAGTGTCTTTTTCTTCCCTTTCTCTTTTCTTTGTTCTAAAAGCATAAAACAAATTAAGCATTCAAAGCTCTTATCATTTTTCAATATCTTGTAAACAAAAGAGTAGAAATTATAGAATGGAGAGTGTAGTACTGATGGAAATTAAGGAGTTTCCTTGTGTATCTATATCAGAATTCTAGGAAGAAAAATTTCTAGAAGCCTATTTTCCAATTATTTACTTATCAAGCATTGTCTAGAAGAATAGGTACATCTAAATGCAATCTGCTCGGAGTGGTTACTCAAACATTAACAACTAAACACACCATATGCAAACTTAGTTTCAGTATACATTTAAAACGCTATGTTTTTAAATTTCCATACAACATTACATATTAGTGTCAAGAATTAAACAAAAAAGAAAAAGGGTCTTCGAAAGCAAACCTGGAGGACAAGAAACATGGTAGTTTGTCCCAAAGAACGGTGCAGCTCAATCTGCCAAATATTCTCATAGGAGAGCACAAGCTTGTACTCAGCAGAACAATAAGTGAAATAGAAGTCGAGCTTTCGCAGTCCTGAACCGAATTCGACGCGGACATTCTTCTCTTTCCAAAGATAAGAGAACTTGTTCTTTGAAACCTGACATCCAAAGAGCAATGTGATGCCATCCATGCTCTTCGGCTTCGAATCAGTTTTGATGTTCACGAGCTCTCGGGCTTGAAGATATGAATCACCGTACCATATCTCTCTACTCTCAGCCATGGACAGTATGGTTTGAGCAGATTCAGAGTTGGTGAATTGAACCTTGGCGTGTGCTCTTGACTTTTTCATGTAGTTGGCAACCTCAACATCACATACAGTTCCTTCTCCACTGTATTCCTCCAGAAAGTTCTTCACGTCTTCGGCTCGCTCAATTGAAGAGAATCCATACAACTGAAGTGTTGTCTTTCCCATTCTGCAAAATCAAGTTAAACAATTCTGTTTAGCAATACATATATTGCTACTTGAGTATTGTTTCTAGAGTTAATGTGAAAAATGGTAAGAAAGATGAGAAGAAGAAGAATCTGACCTGAAAAATGAAGTGATTGATTAGCAGTAGCTGTGTGTTCTTGGTTGTTTGATATGTATATTCTTTCTAATGGTTATGGCTCTGTGAAGAGAAGCTAAGTGCAACTATGGCAGGTATTTATAGGGTTCAATAAGTGAACAAAGTTGCTTACGTGGCCAAATGTAATTGGATAGGATGGTTGTGACTCTTAGTATCGGGTATTTCCTTCAGCTTGTGTTCTAAGGTTTTAATTGTTAGTCCCCAAGTTTCCAATACAGTCAATTGATTCTTTTTAAGCCATGCATCAACCAACAATCATTCTTTTTCATTCAATTAGAAGTTGCCACGTCACCATAAGAATGTATATGTTTTTCTTGTTGGAATGAATAGAAAGAATAAAAGAAAATTTAATTGTAAATTCCGTGGGGCATACCCTTGTTGAATAAGTATAACGATTTCAATGATCACCAAATACAGAGCTTATAAAGAAGTAATTAGATAGGTTTTTGTTTTGTTTTTTGAGTTGCTATACCCATTCTCTTTTAATGGAAGAATCTAGAAGTTTAATTGAATGGTGGGGGCATGCATGGATTAAAATATGACAATCATGATGGGATTTTAGTGCCCTTCTTGTAAAAGGGATACAGTAGAAAAATTCTTGTATTATTATTGGACATGAAACTTGATCACTAAGAAGCAAGAACTCCTCAAAGAAGGACTAGGACTAGGACTAGGAATAGGACTGAGAACTACATATCGTTGGAAGCTTTTTCTTTATGCATTTTTCGTGGAAAATCTTGTCCCATACGTAAATATACACTTGTTAGTTATTTGTTCTTTTCAATTCGGTCAATGCACAAAAAAATAAAAATAATAGTTGGGTGATTTGAGCTTCAATGCTTAATGAGGGCCCTAATTGAGTTTATTTTGGGGCAATTTTTACTTGCATACAAAAGTAAAAAAATTACTATAACAAGATCAAAATATACTATTTACAAAATTATATACAATATATACTATTTTAATAAATATATTTATAAAAATTAATCGCACTAATTCAGCCACTTTCCTTATTTTTTTTTATATATATATATTTGTAACTTCCTATATAAAATATACAATCTTACCAACCTTATATGAATTCAATGAATAAATCATATATTAAATATATAATATACCAAAATATTATCTCAATTAAATGAGCAAACACAACAAATATGCACAATTTCCAACAAATTTGAATCACTATCTTCAGATAACATGGTGATTACAATGTATTTAACGGTATATTTATAGTAAGAAATAAACAATGTTTCCTAAAAAATAAACATAACTATATATTCATACAACATCGACAAAATAAACATTGTTTTTCAAAAAACAAACATAAACATGATTGTATATTCATAAAAAGGAAAAAAATAAGATACAAAACAATCCAAAAACTTTAAAATGACATCATAAGCATAAACATAAAATTAAACAAAATTGTTACTGTTATCCCCATTTCCTGCATGGGCTCGGGGCCTTCGTCCAGGCCCATTGTCAGGGGCCATGTAAGCATGCGGGCCCGGCCCGAGGCCTCTTGGTACGAAAAGTGTCCTAGGGGAAGGGTATGGACCGGGGATGCATGTCTGGGCCCATTGGAGGGGTCCGGAATGTCCCTCCGGGTCCGTCCTCCGCGACGATAGTCCGGGCGATGTACAGAGCGTTCGGACCCTCGCGGCCTACGCGTCCAGGTCCCGGACCCTGATACGGTCCGGGCCTATGGTAAACGAAGCGGAACAAAGGTAAACGGACCTGAATCACCTCACCCCTGGTTGAAGGGGCCAAGCGTCCAGGACCCTGAAGCCGCCTCACTCCACGTGGGCGTTGTCCCCACTTTCCACCTGCAGAAAAGGCCATCTCGGGATTGCACGCTGATGTGTCAGGTCTGCGCAGCCAAATACTCTGACAGGTCTTGTCTCCTGAATCTGCCTCGTGACTTGAAGTGGCCAGACCAAAAGCGCCGTTTTTTCGGGCGAGATGTAGCTCTAAGGTCAACCTGATGGGCCTTAGTTGGCTTGGAATTCATGTATTTTGTACCTTTTTGTATTGGGCCTCCACTAGAAAGGCCACATATATCTGTTTCTCCGATGGGCCTAGGTCGGACTCGGCCCAGACCCGGTGTTCCCATAAGCCTATAAATATAAGCTACAGAACACTGTAAAAGGGGTCTCCCTACACCAAAAAAGACAATAACTCTGTCAAAATATAGAGAGAAAACTCCATTGTAAAAGGTTCTCCAAGCTCTAATAATATAGACTCGTGGACTAAGGCTAGTTAACGCCCCAACCACGTAAAAATCCCGTGTTAATCTTCTGCTTTCGTTATAATTATCAGTAAATATTAGTTATTAATAGAGTTGCCAAAAATCTCGGTTAACAGTTTGGTGCTTTCATTGAGAGCTGAAGGAAGCTAGTGCTAACGTCAGGCCTTTACTACGATGGTGAACACACGACACACCACCTTCGACCCTACCAATCCAGAGCAAGGCAACGGAGACCCGCTGCCTTCGCAGCATATCCCCCAGGACCTGCCCGAGAACGTGCCTCCTCAAACATCTCACCAAGACGAGTCATAAGACTACGAGGGTGGGACTGTAACGACCTCCTTTCTTAACATACATGTATAGTGTAAAAACAAATTTTAACCTAGATACGACAATACTGAAATTCTGAATTTACAAAAACTTTATTAAACAATACATAAATAATGTTTATAACCTCAAACCACACAATACTCACAACTAAATAAAAACTTTATCTTACATACAAATCTTAATACTTTTATAAATCATTTTCGTGACGTTACTACACCTTAACGTAGAAATGAAAATGTATCCAACTGATAAATTGAAAAGCTTTATGTAAATTACAAAGTTCATGAAATACTTTTAAAGCTTTAAGTAAATGATAAAGTTCACAAAATACTTTTAATGAAATATAATAAAACCAAGTTTCTTGTTTATTTATAAAATAGCATAGCAGAACTCCACTCCCTTCAGGTCAGCCCCATATGTACAGTCATGTTGGCTCCACGTATACTCATCAACGATTTATATTTGGGGCCTCTTACCTACAATACAAAACATTAACTGATGAGCTAAGGCTCAGTAAGCAGAATAACTACCTCATATGCATTAAAATAAACGTGCAACATGCTATGTATTCTCTTTCTTTCTTTCACTTTCCTTTCTTTTGGGCCCTAGAGGATGCTGCTGCCGGCATTACATAGGGAATCACATTCCCACCTGAACATAAACATGATAATAGGGAATTTCTCCCTCATAAACATTCATTATATAGGGACGTACATCTCCCTCCTTACTTATTTGGGACTTAGGTCTCCCAAGCAGCACCTCTACTTTAACGCTTTCAGTAACTTGTCTGTGAACATTAAGCGTGCTTATGCATAATAATTATAACATTCTTGAAAATAACTTATGCATAAGAACATGGCAGGATAACATATAAAGCATATAAATGCACATAAGACACATAAAAGACTTGTATTGTAGATGAGGATTCTACTTACCTTGCGTCTTGATAAAACAACCGAAATTGTTAGCTTCCTGATAAAAACACAAACTATTAACTTACATAAAATCTACATTATGAAATGTTAGCTTATAATTGTTATTATCCCATTTTTCCTATTTTATGTCCAGGCGTATGGTCATACTATATTTGTCCATGGCAAGGTCTTGGTCTAAAAGTCGTGGTCATGGTCATACGAAAAAGTCCATAATAATAGTCCAAAGTATGATCATAGCCTATATAAGTTTAGTATTATGAGGATACATAAAAAAATAGTTCATATTTCAATTTTAGCATTGTAAAATATGACGACATGGTAAAGAAATCTATATATAAATTTTGGTATTATAACGGCATAGTAAAATAATCTATATATAAATTTCAGCATTATAATGGCAGGATAAAATAATCTATATATAAATTTTGACATTATAACGACATAGTAAATTAATCTATATATAAATTTTTAAATATAGTAGCATAATCTATATATAAATTTTGGCATTATAACGGCATGATAAAATAATCTATATATAAAAATAGTTAAATAACTGAACTGAAAGGCTCGGGAAGGAGCTTACCCAAAAAGGTCTTCGTAGGCTAGCGTTACAAACAGAACTTCGCCTAGATTTTAGAGATTTAAAACTTTAAAAGAGTGTTAAGAAGATTTTAGGCAGAGTGAGAGAAAGAAAGATTTTTCGTAATTCAAAATGAATTCTGAAAGGCTCTATTTATAGGAAAACATTGGGTTACTATGCTGCATAGTAAAATAATAAAATATTAAAAATATCAAGCATAGTAAAATAATAAAATATTCAAAATATCAAGCATAGTAATTTGCTTAAGTCATCACTATATCACTACTGCATCAACATGTGGGACCCATGGGGTGGACCCCGCTGTGGGTCCCTTGCGGACCCCACTGTGGGACCCACTATGAAAAGTACCCGGTGAATAGTAAAAAAAAGAAAATTTCCCAATCTTCTTATATTACTTAGTTTAACATTTTTGACTCACAAACTTTTCTGAAAATGTTTCTCTAACACCCATAAATTAATTATTCCCACCTGTTGGTTACTACAACAACTTAGAATTGTTAAAATCCCATAATAGAAAACAACTATACCCCCAACGGTCATGATCACTATTCACCAACGGTCATAAACGGCTAGTTTTTGTCCTATAAATACTTGTTCCTTCAACCATTTATTTGCACAACTTCTTCATCTCTTAACCTTCTAGATAAAATTCATCATCAAAACATGAATTTCTCTTTATTTTTCATAACTTTAGTGATTGTTTGCTTGTATTTAGCATCATTCTATGGGTATTATACTAATGAAATGCCCATGAATGTTATAGTTGCATATTCATTAGTTATTCTTCCACTTTACTTAATAGCTCTAACATTCGGTTAGCATTGTAATGCACTCAAAAGTATGAATAAAAAAATATCTTCTCTTATTTTTCATAATTGTTGTAATGTATTTGTAGAAAGAAATGGGAGTTACAGGGACAGAATACGAAGAGGAAAACGAGGATGAGTATTATGAAGAGGAAAATGAGGGGGAGTACCACGACGAAGCTGCGGATCCTAAGACCCCCCACGACGATCAGTAAGACTTGGAGGTGACCAAACTAAGGCAGCAAGTCCTGGATCAGGAAGCCAGGATCGCCGAACAGGCGGAGGCGCATCGACGGATGCAAGAATCTCTACAAGCCCTGCAGGCGCTCATGGCCGCGCAGGGTCCGGCTGCCAACCCCGCAATTGGCCCACTTCCAGAAATGTAGCAACCTGCTCCATGAGAGCAAGCCGGGGTCCCCAGAGGTGCCAGCTCGGTCCATCCCCCGAAGCCTTTTTCCGAGCCGGCTCCAGGAGGCCCGGACAGGGAGCGGCGGAAGACCTGGGAGAAGACCACCCCCGTTGTGAAAGCCGAGGCACGTTCCCGGCCGCTACCTAGGAAAGAGAAGGTGCGCCCAGTCCCAGGGCGAGGCCACCCGATCGATCCGCAGGGGACGCGGCCACGGAACGCGCAGCCTCGACACACCCCAGGGCCAAACGGGCGGGAAAGGTCTTTGCACCCAAGCGCCTCGGTTAACAAGAACCGTCGGGAACGGCCTCGCTGCGAGGAACGTCACGCCCTCAGTTCAGGGGACGACACTTCCCGGATAGATTTACGCGATGGACTGAATGCTCGGAAGGAGCGGGCCCGCAAGGAAAAAATCCTCCCCCGAGACGGCGACCTCAAGAACGACATCAATGACAGGAGGAACGAGAGAATCCCCCTGGAGGATGGCACGGTCAAGCTGCTCATGGAGCAGGTGGCCGCATTAAAAAAGGTCACGGATCGCCTGGTCCGCAAGCAAGAAGGCGCAGACACCGACTCCGACGAAGAGGATAAAGAGCCATGCGCGAGGCACATCCTGGATGCCGCACTCCCTAAGGGGTTCAAGATGCCAAGCCTCACTGCCTATACTGGAAACATCGACCCTAGGGACCATCTGTCCCGGTACAACCGATTCATGACAGTGGCCCATGTCAGCGACGACGGCAAATGCCTCTGCTTCTCGATCACTCTGGGCGGTCTTGCCGAAGAGTGGTGGAAGAGGCTTAAACCGGGGTCCATCGAATCCTGGTCCGGGTTGCAGTCAGCGTTTCGAAAGCAGTTCGTGGCCGCCATGAGGATGGATATGCAAATTAGCGCCCTCGCAAATATTAAGCAACTCCCCGCGGAGACCCTGAGGGCCTACATCCAGCGCTTTACTAAAGAAGCCTCCAAGACTAAAGTAGACGACGGACAACGCCTGGTGGCACTGTAGTCCGGAATCCGCGCCGGGTCCCCCCTCTGGGATGACATGCAGCGTAGCAAAGCGACTACCCTGGAAGAGTTCATCAGGAGGGCCAAAGGATTCATCAACTAGGAGGAAGCTCAGATCCAGGCTTTCGGGTGGCCTCTGGCCCCGCAGCCCGTCCCCCAGTCGTTCCCGAGTTACGGGGGGCAGTTCCCGGCGCAGCCTTTCGCGCCCCCCATTGCCCCTGGATCGGCCGTCGCGCCTGGGGTTAGCTACACCCCTACGGTTTACGGCCATGCCACTTCGGGGTACGCCTCAACCCAATCCACCCACTTCTCCGGTTATGGCGTCGCGGCGGCAGGGCACAGCATGGCCCCTGTCGGGGCCCAGCAGTCACAAACAGGAGTGACCGAGGCAAGCGTGAATCCCTCCCGGGGGAATCGATCGGGCAAAGGCCAGAACCGCCCGAGCCGGTCAAGAAGGGGAAGAAGGGCTACGAGCCCCAATATTCAGAATACACCAACCTAGTGGACACCAGGGAGAACATCTATCTAGCGACAGAGAGGGCGGTCCACTACCGGAAGCCTAGCCCCATGTTCAAAGGGGGAAGGAATCCGAGAGACACCAGCAAAAGGTGCACCTATCACAAGGATGTGGGCCACACCACCGACGAGTGTCGGCAGCTCAAGGATGAGATTGAAAATCTCATCAAGCTGGGGCACCTCCACCAGTGGGTTAGGATGCCCGTGGGAGTCCCGGGCATGTCAGCAAGCCCCGGGCAGCCAACGGCCCTGGGAACAACTCGGGCATACCCCCCCCCCCCCCCCAAGGGAGGGTATGCACAGGGACCCCCGGTGCAGGCCCCTCAGGGGCCCCCACCGCGCAAGTTCCCGGCCCCAGATTGCCCTATCCCTCCGGGGCAGCACCCCCTCGAGTTGACGGACATGTGGCAACCATCTCGGGCGGACCTCACCTGGGGGGGCCATCGAGGAATGACCAAAAGCGCTACCTGAGCGAGTTGGACCACGACCAGGAAGTTTGCGCCCTGGTCCAAGCTCCAGCCCAGCGCCCTAAGTTGATAAACCTCCCCATCACCTTCACGGAGGACGACGCCCGCAACGTCCACTTTCCACACCATGACCCGCTGGTCATAGATGCTCAAATCGCCAACAAATTGGTGTCCCGCGTGTTGGTGGATGACGGAAGTTTCGTTAACTTGTTGTTCAAGTCCGCCTTCACCGCCATTGGCCTGACGGAAGCGGATCTGGCATCCTGCCCGACCCAAATTTACGGCTTCAACGGAGATGCGCTTCTCCCCATGGGAAAGATCCAGCTATCGGTCACGCTGGGGGGTGAATTACAGCACTCATTCAAGTTCTGCACCTTTGTCGTGGTGGACTGTCCCACCGCTTACAACGTCATCTTTGGCCGGCCCACACTGGTCGAGTTCGGGGCCATCACCTCCATCCGCCATCTTTGCATGAAGTTCCCATGCGACAACGGAGGGGTAGGGACCGTCCGGGGAGACCAAAAGAGCGCCCGAAAGTGCTACCATGTCTCCGCCTGGCCCATATACATGGGTCGAGAGGAGCCCGTCGAACCAGTTCCCCTCCCTCCTGCTAAGAGGGTGGTCCAGGAAGAGGACGATCTGGATCCGCAGATAGGGGACGATCGCGTCCTGGAGCCAATGGACGAAATAGAAATGGTGTGCATCAGCGAAACCGATCCGACCAGGATCATCCAAGTAGGAAAAAGCCTGCCGGCAGACATTCGGGCCGCCGTCATCGCCCAAGTCAAGGGAAACCAGGACCTTCTGGCCTGGTCCCACTCCGAAATTACCGGGATAGACCGCAATATCATTTGCCACGCGTTAAGTATTGACACCAATGCGACCTCGGTCCGCCAGAAACGCAGGCCTTTGGGGACAGAAAGGGCCGAGGCCCTTAAACTGGAGGTTGAGAAGCTGTCTTCTATCAACTTCATACGCGAGGCTGTGTACCCCGTGTGGCTGGCCAATCCCGTCCTGGTGCCGAAACCGAACGGAAGCTGGAGAACGTGCATTGACTTCACGGACCTCAACAAAGCCTGTCCGAAGGACTGCTTCCCGCTCCCCCGGATCGACCAAATGGTGGACGCTACGTCTGGATACGAGATCTTGAGCTTCATGGACGCTTACTCCGGCTACAATCAGATCTCTATGCACGTGGCTGATCAGGAACATACCAGTTTCTAAACTGACAAGGGCATCTATTGTTACATAGTCATGCCTTTCGGACTCAAGAATGCCGGAGCAACTTACCAAAGGCTCGTCAATCGGATGTTTCGGGCCCAGCTAGGGCGAAACATGGAGGTATACATCGATGATATGCTGGTCAAGTCTAAGACATCCCGGAACCATTCAGACGACTTGGCGGAGGCTTTCGCGGTTATCCGGAAGTACAGGATGAAGCTGAACCCTAAGAAGTGCACTTTCGGCGTGGCTTCCGGGAAGTTCCTGGGCTTCATAGTGAGTTTCTGGGGAATAGAAGCCAATCCGGATAAGATCAAGGCACTGATCGACATGGCCTCTCCCCGGAAGCACAAGGACGTGCAAAGCCTGATAGGGCGAGTGGGCGCCCTGAGCCGTTTCGTTTCTAAGGCCACGGACAAGTGCGTCCCGTTCTTCAACGTCCTTCGGGGAAGCCAGCGTTTCGAGTGGTTGCCCGAGTGCGAAGAGGCCTTCCGGAATCTGAAAGAACACCTGGCCAAAGCCCCAATCCTGGTGAAACCGGTAGAAGGGGAGCCCCTGTATCTATACCTGGTCGTGACCGAGCACGCGATCAGCGCCGCGTTGGTGCGAGAGGAAGAAAGGACACAACTCCCGGTGTAATATGTGAGCAAGCGGTTACTAGACACTGAATCCCGATACCCATTGATCGAAAAGCTGACTTTTTGCCTGCTTATGGCGTCCCGAAAGCTTCGACCTTACTTCCAGGCCCACGCCATAAAGGTCTTAACCAACCATCCCCTGCGACAGGTGTTACAGAAGCCCGAGTCATTGGGAAGACTCCTGAAGTGGGCAATGGAGCTGAGCCAGTTCGATATATCTTACGTGCCCAGGGTGTCCATCAAGGGACAAGCCCTGGCCGATTTCATCGTCGAATGTTCTGGGATTTCTCCAGAAGACAATATTCCCGCAGCCCCCGCGACACCCGTGTGGAAAATCTTCGTGGATGGAGCCTCGAATGAGAATGGGGCCGGGGTCGGGATCATATTGGTGTCACCGCAGGGGCACCAACTGCAAAATGCCCTCCGTTTCCAGTTCAAAGCGTCGAACAACGAAGCGGAGCATGAAGCTGTCCTAGCCGGCTTGCGGTTGGCCTGAGAGGTAGGGGCAGCGAACCTGGAAATTTACAGTGATTCCCAGCTAGTCGTCAGACAAATCTCAGGGGAGTATCAGACCAAGGGAGAGAGAATGGCGGCATACGTGACTCAAACGAGGGAAATGCTCCAGACGTTTGTAGCGCATTCCATCCGCCAGATCCCCCGGGAGCAGAATGTCTTCGCGGATACACTAGCGAAGCTGGCCACCGACGCAGAGGCCGAGCTGGCCGGACTGGTTCCCGTCAACCATCTCCCCGTCCCGAGCATCAGGGTCCCTGACGTCCACACCGTCGACCACTCCGCTTCCTCGATGGGATCGCTGATCCGCTACCTGTCCACCGGGGAAGTTCCAAACGACCGGGCCGCAGCCAGGAAACTCCTGTACCAGGCCCACCGGTACGTCATGATGGACGAAAAACTCTACCGCCGGGGGCTATCCATGCCTTACCTCAGGTGCGTGTCTGGGACTGAGCTACGCGCCATCATGCATGAGGTGCATGAAGGTTTTTGCGGAGATTACACTGCCAGGCCCAGTCTATCCAAGAAGATCCTGCGCCAAGGATACTTCTGGCCAACCATGAAGAAAGACTGTATCGACTACGTCCGCAAGTGCGAACAGTGCCAGAGGTACGCGAAAGTCCCACGGGCCCCCCCCCCGACAGAGATAACCTTGATGAATAGCCCCTGGCCCTTCGCAGTGTGGGGGATCGATCTTATTGGATCCCTCCCGACCGGGAAAGGAGGGGTAAAGTATGCCATTGTGGCTGTGGACTATTACACAAAATGGGTTGAGGCAGAGCCCATGAACACAATCACTTCCAAAAAGGCCTTAGATTTTGTCATCAACAACATAGTGTGTCGGTATGGCCTCCCCTACAAAATCATGTCCGACAACGGGAAGCAGTTCGACAGCGCCCACTTCACGGATTTTTGCGAAAGGCACGGTATAATGAAGAGCTTCTCCGCGGTTGCCAGACCTCAGGCAAATGGGCAGGCAGAAGCCGTGAAAAAAATCCTAAAGGGGACACTGAAGAAAAAGCTCCAGGCCTGTAAGAGCAAATGGCCCGAGGAACTCCCCCGCGTATTGTGGGCCTACCGGACGACCGAGAGGACGTCAACCGGACACACCCCCTACTCTATGGTCTATGGATGCGAAGCCGTCATCCCAATCGAAATGACCATCCCGTCCCACCGACGCGACACGTATGATCCCACCCAGAACCACGCCTTACTCCAGGAATCGCTAGATCTCATCGAAGAGATCCGGGAAGAGTCGCAAGTGCAGCTAAAGATGTACCAAAGCAAGATCGTGCGACACTTCAACTCCAGAGTCAAGAGCCGTAAGTTTGGAACCGGCGACCTAGTCCTGCGAAGAGTCTTCCCTGCTACTCAAGATCCGGGAGTGGGGGTTCTGGGCCTTAATTGGGAGGGGCCATATGAGATCCAACACGAGGTATGCCCCGGAACGTATCGCTTGAAGCGGCTCGATGGCTCGGAAGTCCCGCGAGCCTGGAATGCGGAGCATCTCCGTAAATACTATCAATAGTCCGGGAGCTTTTCCCAGTTTAATATTTTCGTTGTAAACAATGTACGCCTCAGGGCGAATGTCTTTTAAACAATGGAAATGACGTGTGCAAAACGTCATAAAGGGCTATTGTCATAACTATGCTAATCTTTCTCAAGTGACCCCAGACCTGTCTCCGCTCACTTGCGGGGGGTATCATCCCAGGTATAAGCAAACACGTGGCGGGGCACAAGCTTAGACTAGTCCCGGCTCGGGCTACAGTCCGGGAGACGCAAACCCCACGGTCCCGCCCCGGACGAACGACGTCCGGGGGTATAAAATAAAGAGGACCGAGCCCAAGACCGGTCCCGCCCCGGACGAATGATGTCTGGGGATATAAAAGAGGGCCAAGCCCAAGGCCGGTCCCACCCCGGATGAACGACGTCTGGGGATATAAAAGAGGACCACGCCCAAGGCTGGTCCCGCCCCGGACGAACGACGTCCGGGGGTATAAAATAAAGAAGACTGAGCTTAAGGCCAGTCCCGCCCCGGACGAATAATGTCCGGGGATATAAAAGAGGGCCACGCCCAAGGCTGGTCCCGCCCCGGACGAACGACGTCCGGGGGTACAAAAGAGGACCGAGCCCAAGGCCGGTCCCACCCCAGACTAACGATGTCCGGGGATATAAAAGAGGACCGAACCCAAGGCCGGTCCCGCCCTGGACAAGTGATGTCTGGGGAAGTAAAATAAAGAGGACGGAGCTTAGGGCTCGTCCGATCCGGACAATTGACGTTCAGGATATATAAGCATCCGGTTTGCCCCAGGGCAAAGCCAGGGCCTAAAACTGATAAAAGGAGAACAGAACTCCAAGTTAAACCAAGCCCCGAGGGCCCTGGACTGGGTGCCAGGATTAGAAACTTGGAAAGTTAAGTCGTTGGGTCTAGTCCAGGCCGTTGGAACCAGGACTAAACCCTTGCAATCAGTTAATCGCGGCAACAAAATGAAATTTCTAATTGGAACAATGGAAGGAAGCCTTCGTAAAAACCAAAGAAGGTAGCCGTGTTTTAAATTTAATTACAAGCCAAAAAAAAAAAACACTAATAAAAGTACAAGGCCGGGGTTCGGGCCTACAAAGCATCCGCCCGGAGGTCCGCATCTTCCCTCTCCTTGGCCTCGTACTCGGCCCGCTTTGACTCAGGATTAGGGAAGACAAGGAGATTCATACTCTTATCCTTGCACCAGGCCATGTAGATGGCCTCGTCAAAGGTGACATCCAACAGGCCCTCGGCCTCCTCCTTTTCGTGACGGGTCGTTTCGTGCGCCGCCTTCTCTTGAAGCAGAGAATCGCCCAGTTCGCAGACTCGGGCTTTCAAGGCCAGGATCTCCTCCTTATCCAGGGCTGACTGCGCCGCGGCTGTCTCCAAGAGCGTCGCCCGTTCATCGGCATCCTTTGTCTTCCGGGACAACTCCTCTTCCAACCCGGTCTTGGCGCGGCCGAGCTCCTCGCGCTCTGCCTTCACACGGGCCACCTCTGCCTGGATGCGGGCCGTCTCCCGGCCAAGAGCTTCCTTGGCGGCCTCCCTCTGATTCACGACCTCTAACTCCAGCTTGACCGTCTCCATCTTTATGGCAAGCTCGGCCACCAGATCGGCACTCCGTTGGGACAACAGATCAACCTGGAGCAAAGAAAAGTTAGAAAACAAAACCATCATCAACAAGTGAGGGAAGGAGTTTAAGAGAAGTAAAAGTTACCGCGGTGGCCTGGTGGCGGAGAGCTTGGGAGATGAACAGTACGTCCGGGTTGGCTATCATGGCGTACCTCTTCAGCTGAAGGTTGGACATGGTGCTCCCAACTTGGTCCAGCAGATCAGCTGCTAGGGGGGCTGTGTCCTGGCCGAGTTTAGGGCGGAAGCCCGCTTCGACAACTAGCCGGTTCACGATCGGCTGGGGAGCGCTGAACTCGGCAGGACGATCCGAGAATTCAACCTGGCGACGGATCGTCAGGGCCTTGTAAGTGTCGTCCCTCCAGCACCGGCCGTTTTCCTAGGTCCGGTTGATCAGCCGGGACTGCTCATCCCGCAGGGCTGACTCCCCCTCCTCGAGAAGAGTCTGGCGTAGGGGAAGAACTGGCGGTGCGGGGATTTCCTTAGCGGTCAGCCAACTCTCCCCATGTGACTCTTCAGTCGAGCCGGCCCGCGTCGTCCAGGGCCTCTTCCCGGTGTTGCCTTCTCTGGCGTCAGCATCCGGGCCCCTCTTCCCAGAGGTCCGGCTGACAGCCACGCCCGCCTCCAAATCAATCACCTGGACGGAGCTCCGTCCTGGATAGTTCCCTGGTAAGGTGGGGCTCTGGGCCCGTCACCTCGTTTCTCTTCCTGGCCGCCCTGTCCTTGATGAGCCGCCTCATTTCGCTGGCCGGGTTTGACATGTCTGAGTCCTCTGCAAAAGTACAGAAAAAGGAGTTAGGACGGTAAACCAAACAGATGAAAACACACAAATCAAAGTTAGAAATGACCCAGGACGAACCCTCATTTAGGCCCCAGGTGAGACTCAATTCCCTTAAAGAAAATGAATGGACCCGATCCCCTACGTCGTCCGGGTTCAAGAAGCCCCCGTACTGGAGGAACCCGGATAAGAACATGAGGACCTCTGAGCCTACAGGGACGGGAACTGAAGGCCTTATCTCCCCATCGGCCCCAAACGCGGGGCCCGGGGGTACTAGCCTATCCCTAGCTAAGTCCCCGACTCGGGGAGCATACGTTGAGATTAAAGGGGAGTTACCTCGCCCCGATACGCTAGCCCCGGGAGTCCCGGCTTTTGGTAGGGCATCTTTGAAGAGCTCCTCCAGCTCTTCTGAGGTGGCCACTTCCGCCAGGGCCTAGTCCTTCTTGCGCTGGGCCGCGTCGGCCCGCGTCGCTCTTACCACAGTGACAATGTGGTCCAGGGCCAGCTGCTCCCGAACGTCGACGTTCTTCTCGCAGGGGATGCCCCGAAGGTTCGAGATAACAATGGTCTGGGTGGCCTCAAGCATCCCAACCAGTCGGAGATTGTCGTCCGTGACGTAGCCCCCTACGTCCAGATCCTCCGCGGTCAACTTAGAATAAAATATCCTCCTTTCCAGGATGAACTCGGTAAGGGGAGTTTGAGCGAAGGGCCCTGCCACTCGGAAGATATGATAAGAGATGAGTAGAAAAGATTTATAAAAGAAAGGTCCAGGGAAATACTTACCCACTCGCTGGAAGTCCAGCAACAGTGTGGGGTTCTTGTCCACAAGGAACCCGGACGTCATGAACCAGTAATGCCTGACGTCCGGGGGATGCCTCCAGGAGCTGGTAGGAGCGGGATAGCTGCTCTGCGGCTTCAGCCTATAAAAGTCGTCCAGAGTCTTGTCCTTGACGTTAACCTGCGGCTCTAGCTTGTAGAAGTACAAGACCTCCGCAGGGGTGGGCTCGGCGATCTCCTTCGCGGTGCAAAACACCCGCCATCCAGCGAGTAGACGGTACGCTTGGGGCAGAAGCTGGAACGGTGCGATTCCCACATACGCCAGGAACCGCACGAAATAGTCATGAAGCGGGAGCGTAGCTCCCGCGCTGATATGGCCAGCACTCCAGGCTCCGAATCCTTCCACGGACGTATGCGCCCGCTCCTCAAGCCTGGCCAGGCGATTGTGAAAGAGGCTTGGAGTTGATTCGATGCCCAGACGTTGCTCCAGGAGCAGCATCATCTAGTAATTCCGAAACGAGTTGGCCGTCACGTCCATTTCCCCACCTGTTGCCCTTGGGCGTCTGGGATCCAGAAACGGCGATAGGGGCCCTATTGACCTCTTCTTCAGAATGGAGCATAACGTCTGTTGCCATAGATGGTGATCTGGGAACAAAGAAAGAAAGCCAAGCAGTCAGTACCTAAACCCAAGAAAGTCGGTCAAGGTACGAGGGGTCTCCTAAGGACTGCTTGGAGCACCTTCGGACCAGGCCCGAGACTCCGAAGAGCCACAGGACCCTGATCGGGAAAAAAGGAGACTACCAAGACTCGCCCTCTGTCCGGGAAGCGTCTGGATACAGAGCAACCCGGACCAGGCGGCCTTCCTAACAACTTCTAAGCATAGAGCCTAAACGCACGCATCAAAAGAACATCATAAGTTCATACAGTTGTCAAGAGAGCCAAGAGGACTTACTGTGGGGTGTCGACCGTGGAAGACGATGGTTGTCTGACTGTGAGGACGGCAGAACCTCGTTCTTGAAGTGATGCAGCCGGTGTAGTAGTTCGTCGACAGGACAAAACCCGAGATGCGTCTTTAGGTAGAAGAGCAGAAATTGGGGTTCTGGGGAACAGGCGGCGGTGCAGAGTTAGCAGATGGCGGTGTATGTCATCGGCGATGTCGGACATGCAAAGCTCGAGCAGTGTTTGTCGGTTCTTAAGCTGGTTCGAAGAGGTAAAAGTGCCAAATGTGGTTTTCCTGGGGAATTTAGTGGCCTTAAATCCTGGCCCACGATCCAACGGACAGGTGTCTCTTCATCGGACGATTAGGAATCGCGCAGGGACATTTATGAGTCCTTTCAGGTTGGATCCTCGCCGCCTTAGATCTGACGGCCCAGGAGTGACGGATGCCAAAGGTCGCCCCATCCTACGGTCCACCTTGTCCCAGGGGCAGTAATGATGGCCCCCCGTGCGGATGGGATGCTTCGAGACGTGCGTTGACACCCTAGCCTAGGCCTAGCGACCCTTGGGGGGGCTAGGAGACCTTTCAAGACCCGTGCAGCAATCACCTGGTGACATGTGTATCCTTGTCATAAAGCGGGACAAAGGTAAACGCCCTCGGATCGTGGTAAACGATCCGGGCCAAACATCCAACCAATGCCACGACCCTCTGTCCCGGATCCACGAACTCGGGCAGGAACTGGGGAGGCAATCAGGCGAGCGTCCTGGGGACGATGCAACCCTCCTCCTGGCAGACCTAGGCGAAGGCTTGGGGGGTAAATGTTATCCCCATTTCCTGCATGGGCTCGGGGCCTTCGTCCAGGCCCATTTTCAGGGGCCATGTAAGCATGCGGGCCCGGTCCGAGGCCTCTTGGTACGGAAAGTGTCCAAGGGGAAGGGTATGGACCGGGGATGCATGTCTGGGCCCATTGGAGGGGTCCGGAATGTCCCTCCGGGTCCGTCCTCCGCGACGATAGTCCGGGCGGTGTACAGAGCGTTCGGACCCTCGCGGCCTACGCGTCCAGGTCCCGGACCCTGATACGGTCCGGGCCTATGGTAAACGTAGCGGGACAAAGGTAAACGGACCCGGATCACCTCACCCCCGGTTGAAGGGGCCAAGCGTCCAGGACCCTGAAGCCGCCTCACTCCACGTGGGCGTTGTCCCCACTTTCCACCTGCAGAAAAGGCCACCTCGGGATTGCACGCCGATGTGTCAGGTCTGCGCAGGCAAATACTCTGACTGGTCTTGTCTCCTGAATCTGCCTCGTGACTCGAAGTGGCCAGACCAAAAGCGCCGTTTTGTTGGGCGAGATGTAGCTCTAAGGTCAACCTGATGGGCCTTAGTTGGCTTGGAATTCATGTATTTTGTACCTTTTTGTATTGGGCCTCCACTAGAAAGGCCACATATATCCATTTCTCCGATGGGCCTGGGTCGGACCCGGCCCAGACCCGGTGTTCCCATAAGCCTATAAATATAAGCTATAGAACACTGTAAAAGGGGTCTCCCTACACCAAAAAAGACAATAACTCTGTCAAAATATAGAGAGAAAACTCCATTGTAAAATGTTCTCCAAGCTCTAATAATATAGACTCGTGGACTAAGGTTAGTTAACGCCCCAACCACGTAAAAACCCCGTGTTAATCTTCTGCTTTCGTTATAATTATCAGTAAATATTAGTTATTAATAGAGTTGCCGAAAATCTCGGTTAACAGTTAATATTCTGTTTAAAATAAAAAATAAATTTAAAATAAAAATATACTATTCTGTTTATAAAAAAAAATAAACAGTGACGTTAACTATAATCAATGATCAATAAAAAATACAGTCTTGAAATAAACCAACATCATAAAATAATGAATGCCAATGTGAAAATGTCACGGTTTTTATTTAGTTTTTGGCAAATATATATTGGTTTTTTTTTTAAATAAATACTAATGTGAAAGGATTTATAAAATGGAAAGTTTTGATTACAAGTTCCTAATTTCATAATTTTAACAATAAATTGTATTTAAAAAATATAAAATAAAATCAGAAAAAAAGAATCTTATTAATTAAAATTTAAAAATGGTTAAGATTTGTATACAAAAATAAAATTAGTATTATGAGTATTAATATAGTAATATAAAATATTATTGTAATGAGTTGTGTAAAAATTCCTTTATTTTGTTTCTAACATTTGAGAAATATGTCTGAAATGTATTTTCAGATTATAATACCCTTGCCATAATTATTCCCAAATCAAATCTCTGTTCTCATTCTCTTTCAGTCTCCATGACTATTCTCCTCTTGGCTCAATGATAGCAACATTTGAAATTCTTGGCTCTTTGAAGGAGCATACACATTTCAATTTTTTAGAGAATCCAATCAGTGGGAGTATCCCTCCAGAACTTGGAAATCTCACCAAATTGGAATTTCTTAAACTTTCAAGCACTTCTCAAATCTCACCAAATTGAGATAATCTGGAATGGTTATCTCATCTCACTTTGTCCAAATGAGATTTTGTCAACTTCCCCAGGTAAGATTCTTCATCTCTTTCCTATACAAACTATTCGTTCAATTTCCTCAATGTTCTTGATCATTTTGAAATGAAAGACTTTGGCTCATAAATAACATCATACATGGTTCTTTTCCCAACTCGTTTGGACAAGAAACATGGTAGTCTGTCCTAATATTTTCATAAGAGACCACAAGCTTGTACTCAATAGAACAGTAAGTGAAATAAAAGTCGAGCTTTTGCAGTCCTAAACTGAATTCTACGCGGACATTCTTCTTCTGGTTCCAAAGATAAGAGAACTTGTTCTTTGAAAGTTGACATCCGAAGAGAATGTGATGTCGTTCAAGCTTAATTTCTTTAACTTCGAAACGATTTCGTTATTTTCCATGAGCTCTCGATCGAGTTTGAAGATGTGAATCTTAATGCCACAACTATCTATTCTCAGTCATGGACACTATGGCTCCAGAAACACTACTGTTTAGCATTACATATATTGAGACTTGAAAATTCTATCTAGACTCAATGTGAAAAATGGTAAGAAATGAGACAACTCTGAATTGATTCCCTTTGAATTAGGTCTTTCTGATAACTTTGTGATCATATATTTGGTCTCACAAGCTAACTGCTTGCATACTCAACTCATTACTAATATTAGGTCCGGAGACAACACATACAATTTATATTATTTCTACTTTTAATTATTTAAAACACAATATAAACTTTGGTTATTAATATATACTCTAAGAAATTAAGTCTACAAAAGTATAATTTAAATCATCTTTAATTAATTTGAATAAAATTGCAACAATTACATCACAAGAAAACATCCTTAAGTAATTTTAGAATGTGGTCATGGTTTTCTCGTCGAGCAATGCAAATAGGCGTCTTGTCATCCAGGTTCTTAGAGGTGCTGCAATCATAAAAAATAAATAAATAATGAAAACAAAAATAGACAAAAATAACAAAAATTATTATTAATTATGCTTGTGAAAGAGATTTAATTCATCACTAACACAGAAGCTCCGTTCTCTAATAAAAGTGCCACACATTCTTCTTTCCCATTTTCAGCAACATAATGTAAAGGAGTGTCTTTGTAATAATTCTCAACATGCACATCGGCTCCAAACTCAATAAGAACTTGAACACACTTAACCTGTTAATCAAATTATGATGATAATCCAAATAATAATAATAATAATAATAAAACAACAATATATGGAAATGAATTGTTAGATGACAAAAATTATTAGCTAGCATAATATAAGCTAGTTTTATGCAACAATGTCATCGAAGAAATGTGCAAGAAATACCAAATAACAAATAATCGTGCTTATATTTATTAACATCAAGTGAAGCTAGTTTAGAATTAATATACTTGTGATAACTCTAAGACGGTGTTTGGTATGAGATTTGACATTGTGAGAGTAGAGTTAGAGAGATTTAGATTAAGAGAATGTGAAATTCAAGTGTTTAAAGATGTTAAGATTACTCTCAAATTAAACAAAAAAATATGACTCACTGGGAAACACAAACCCAAAGCTATTAAAAATAAATTTACCACTAAACATGAGTTAGATTTGACATTCTCATTCTCACTAAACCAAAACCCCCATACCAAACAACCCATAAATGATTATATTATAAAAACATAGTCAAACAAGATTGAAAAGTGAGCATCTTTCATATAATTAAGTCATATACTCAGCTAAACTATTATAATTTATTTTGGTGTTATTTCATAAGTTAAAGGTGACACTATATATCTTTGAATGATCTCATAAGTTATTTTGAATAATTTTTGGTGTTATTTCATAAGTTAAAGCTGACACTATATATCTTTGAGTGACAAATTACGATACAAAATGTATTTCGTTGACAAAAAAATTCATCAAAGTAATCATAATATATTAGATTTGTGCCAAGAAGAATAATTAATCAAATACTTAAGTTTAAAAAATATGTATGGATATAAATTAATTTTGACACTTTCATAAGTTAAGGTTGACACTATATCTCTTTGAGTAATCCCATAATTTTTTGAGATGAAAAGTACAGTCAACACAGGAATCATAATATTAATATTAATCAAATAACAAAGTTTAAAAATATATCATATAAATATAATACCTGACTGTATTTACATGCTAAATGTAATGGTGTTATTCCATTTGAATTTTTCATATTTTTGTCGGCACCACAATGTATAGCATTCTTCAAATTCTGGAAACAAATTAGGAAAAAAAACCACATTAATTATTATATTATGTTGAATATGTATATCTCTTCTATATAAAAAGTGTGTATAGATAACAGAAATTTAAAATATTATTATTATTATAATAATATATAATCCTAATTTTTTATTAATTATATTAATATGAATTCAAATATTATAAAATATTATTATTATAATAATATTTAATACATGATAATATCTCACATAAAATAACTCTATCCACTTTAAATTATCTCTATTTAATTGTATTTTATTTATATAGAAAAATTTAACAAACAACATATACTAATTTCAAACATCATTTAAGTCAATACTCACCATAAGTGTTCTTAGTAGGGGTACACATAGGTAGGATTTTGCGGGTTTCGGGTGAATTATTGGACTTTGGGGTAATTTCGGGTTTCGGGTGTGATTGGTCCAAAAATGAGCTTTGGGCCAAAAAAGGGCATTGGTAAAAAAATACCATTTTTTGACATTTTTTTTAATTTGTTTTGTTTTTCACATGTTTTTTTAACTTTGTTGTTAGTTATGTAATATTGATTTTTTTTTACAAATTGGACCTTAGCAATTTTTTTTTGAAAAAAGCATTATTATTATTATTTTTTAGTTACCCGTGTGTCCTCGATTTTAACACCCGAACCCGACCCGAAATATGTTGGATTTCACCTGAAGTCAACGGGTTTTTGTAAAAAATCAGGTTTTCGAGTTGTAGGTTAAGCAGGTTTGCGGGTCAAATGTTCACTCCTAGTTCTTAGTCTAAGATCGAGTATAATATTACGACTATCTTGCTCGTACTATCATTATAATATATATTTTTCATTATTGGAGATTAATTATATATATATATATTATCATATATGTATTACCTCAACATCACCACATGTGGCAGCGTGATGAACAATTGAGTGATTATAATCCCTATTATTAGTTTCCATATGGTGATGGTGGGCATCTTCACGAACATAATAAAAGCAAGCTGGGTCGTACTCTGGACTTAATAACCTTTCCACAATATTATGATCATAAAAGTACCTAAAAATAACAAAACACTTGTACTTAATTACAAATTAATAACAATTATATATATAATTAGTTATTAATTATTTAATTATTACCTAAACCAGTCAGCATTGTCAGTGGGTTCTCTATGGGGCCAATAGGCTCTGGGTGCTTTAACATAAACTTCCTTCATATATGGATCATTCCATATTTTTTCTTTAAGCTCTTTACAATGAATTCTTATGTCTTCTGGCATATCTGCCTCACACTATATATATATATATATATATATAATAAGCCAATAATATTCAAATCAGTAATATAATAAATAAATTATACATTTTTATTTTGAAATGATTAAATTATTAAGTCAAAATTAATTAATTAATATTTACCTTCCAAAAATCTTCAAATAAGGACTCAATCATCTTGTTAGGTGAAGGACGTCCCCATAATCTTCTCCAGAAGATATTAGCAATTTCCTGTCATAATCAAACTATTCATGATTAGCATATATTCAGTATATACTAAGATCGAATTTTAATTTTTATCAATAATAATAATAATAATTACATTATTATGATATTCGATCTCATTTTGGATATAGTTGATCCAATTGCTGTAGAAATGTTTTTTATAGATATGAAATGGACCAAGACATGATGATGATCTGGACAAGTGTTCTATCTTCTCCATAACAATAGGTTGCAGCCATTTTCGTATCGCAGTCCAGCTTGGATCCTATATATATACAAATACAGAGAATCATATTCTAAACTAATATTAATGATCATGATGAGATATATGCGTATATATATAATTCAACTATGCATGTTATATAGAAACCAAATACAAAAAACAAAAAAACTTTGAATTTATATATATATATATATATATATATATATACACAACATGTATATGACATACCTTACCTAGCCACTTCGGTCCAGCAAGATTGTAAGATAATAACAGCGTGTTCATGGTGTTGACAGAAACTTTAAGATCGATGAAGAGTTAGAATTATTTGCAAGCCAAATTTTGATGTATTTTTATTTTTATATTTTAGAATTGATCACACACATATATATATATACGAAGAGTTATAATAGTTAGGAATTTAGAGGCCAAATTTTGATGTATTTTTTGTTTTATTAATGTCAAATTAGGTAATTAATAACCTAACATTATTATTTAACAATTACAAATTTATAACCAACATAAAATCGGGTAACATTATATTATATTATATTAATAAAAATCGAAAAGTTTTCCAATTTATTTATTTATTTGATTGAATTGTATTGAATTTTAATCATCAAAACAAGTATCCAATTAATCCAATAGCTCCTCTTTCTTTCAATAATTAATCCAATTACAAATTTATTACCCACTACATATCAAAACAAATCGGGTAACATTATATCTTAATTTGATTATATATATTTATATATAATGATATAAACCAAATCTGGTAACAGTACTCTTTTGATTCTGCCAATTAATTAAGGTCATTTTCTTCTTCAACTGTTGCTTCTATATATATATATATATATGTATAATGATATAAACCAAATCTGGTAACAGTACTATTATTATATATTATTGTCCAATATTATTTACTCTTTTGTATCTGCCAATTAATTAAGGTCATTTTCTTCTTTAACTGTTGCTTATATATATATATATATGAACAAAGTAATCGGGTACAGTAGTGTGATGCTTGTTTTAAATCCAATTGCGTTGATGATTACGATGAGGAGTAAGATTATTAGAGATCATTCTGTTAAGGAGGAGGAGAAGAAGGAGGAGGAGGAGTACTGTTATGATTATAGATCATGGTGTGATCTTCCTCAAGATATACTAAGCTTGATAATGGAAAAACTGGATTTCAAGGACCAAGCTCACTTTCATGCTGTCTGCAAAAGATGGCAACTCGTAAAAGGTATCAATCGATCTCAATGGCTTTTTTATTGGTTTTGTTCTTCTACCACTGTGTGTAAAACTATTCAAAAATATTACCTCTACAATCTTGGCACTGAAAAAACATATTCAATTCAAAACAAAGTAAAGCACAGGTGCAGTGGTTTTAGTATTAATAGTACTTATGTGTATGACTGGAATAGCACCTGCGTAGCTGTAAAATCAGGTTGGTTACTACTCGTAAAAGCATGCTGCGAAGCTTATTATCTGTACAATGCAGTCACTCAAGAGGCTATTTCTCTTCCCAGAAAGAAAATAGTAAGAGAATTCGGTAGATCCATTAATGATTGCTTCAATTACTTTGAATTAAGTCTCACCCAAGAACGACGAGGACGAGGACATTTCGTAGTGTATCAGGTTGACAAACACATCGATTTAAAAAATTTAATACTCATAAGCACGTGGCGTAGTGCTGAGAAAGGTAAGTGGAAAACTAACAAGTTTGAACTAGGTGAGGAACTGAATCTTCTCAGCGTAAAGTACGTCAAGAAAACTCTTTATTGTGTTTTCAGTAATGGAACAGTGCATGGTTTCAACGATAATGATATGAGTTTGAGTGTGGTTGTGAAATCAGAGAACATCCCTGAAAAGCTGTGCCAAGATTTCACGAGTGGAGAGTTGAGAATACTTGAAGCTAAATTAGTAGCTGATTTGGAAGCAGAAGAGGTTTTCCTAGTGTATCCCAATAATAATTGGCTCGTTTTGAGGTTAGATTGGTCGAACAATATGTGGGTTGAAGAAATGAGTTTGGGCTGGAGAGTGTTGTTTTGTTTCCATAAACATTTTGCCAAATCTGATGTTTCGATGCTCTCAAACTATGGCAACTTCAAAGGCTACATATGCCATCGTAATGCTGCTTCACCTAACTTCGATTGTTTTCCATTCATTAGAGGCTGCCATAATAATCTCAATGACCACTCTAATGATGGGTTCAAAATTCGGTGGCCTCTCCACTCGCCTGAACATCTCATGGAAGCATTTTGGTTTCATCCACCTACTATATAGATAACTAATACCTATATATATATATTAATAATCATCCATATTTCATCTTATTTATGAGTACGTAGAAATCTAATATAGTCAACATAAATTAGTTTCATATTTTTGTAGTACAATAGATCCAAATCTTACTTTGTTGTCTTTGTCTTTTCTTCCATAATATTCTATATAGCACCCATGCACACACATATATAAATTTGGTTTTGTTTCTACTCATGGTGATCATTATATATAACGACGTTTATATATTATTGTATACATATACATGCTTATATATGATATTTGGTGCTCATACAATAATAAATAACAGAGTAAAAACATAGCCATACGAGAGCAAGAAGTAAGAAAAGAGAAAAAAGTGGTCTCAAACAATAAAGACCATATGCAAATCATGATTGTTGGGATCAACACATAGATATACAAAAAATTGACACTAACATCAATCAACCAAGAACCCTCTAAGTTCTGTCAACTATCATCTTTGCTCTTTCGCTCACTTTTGCAATAAGAGCTCATATAAGCTCTTGTTCTTTAAGAACGTACTGCTATCTTCTTTTTCCTAAGAAGTATAAGTAATAAGAACAATTAGAATGCTTGCAATTCACACATACGTGACATAAAGCAAAGAAAGTTGCATCATTTTATCTGAAAATAAAATGCTAATTACTTATTGTTTCATATGCAATTAGCATTATTAAAAAATCAACAAATTGGAATAGCACAAGAATAATGACTTTAGATCTTCGTGGCCCAAATAACCAAAGAATCTTTAGCTAAAAAAACAGAGAATTAAGTTCCAAAAGAGCCTTTTACTAGAAAAGCGCAGGGTGCATATACATAACCACTATAAAAATGGGAGGCTCTACCGACGACAAATGTTGTGAGTATATAACCCTACAACAAAAAGATATTTTACAGGCAGAAATATTACCGGCGGAGAAAGTTCGCCGGTAATAATACCATCTTTACCGGCGGAAAACGAAGTCTGCCAGCATTAATCCATTTTTTATTTTTATTTTTTTAAATTATTTAATTATTACCGGCGGGAAACCTATTATTATTGACGGACAAACCGCCGGTAATAATCAGAATTTATTACTGCGGCAAAACTGCCGCCCAATTAATATTTCGATTATTACCGGTGGGCGCCGCCGGTAATAATAATTAAATATAATTGTTATATATTATTGCCGGCGGACCTCCGCCTGCAATAATAATCTATATATTTCTGCAACCCGATTCCCCTCCCCCATTTCTTTCTCCTCCATTTTTTTTTCTTCCAATTCTCTCCTGCATCCGCCGAGTGCTCTCTGCCCGTGGTGTTTTCCGGCGTTCCAAAAGCTATTCCGGTGGCCGGCAACTGCAATAGCGAAGAGGGTACGTCTATATATTGTTCTGTTATAGTTTTATATAAAGAAAATGATTATGTTATTGTTTATATAAAAAAACTCCATTTTCTTTTATTGTTTTTTTTTAGCCATTCGGATTCCTCTCTGCCCATCTCAGTGGACTCCGCTCTTCCTAAGTTTTTTCTGGCGTTCGGCGATTCCGGTGACCGACAGTTAATGTTAGTAATGTTATTGTTATATTAGTAATATATGTTATTTTATAATAATATTGTTAGGTTATTAGGTTAATATGTTAGTAATATTGTTAATGTAAATCTATACAAAAAAATAATTATATAGTAATATATGTTATTTTATAATAATATTTTGTTTGATAGATTGATAATATATTATTTTTTTTATTGTTAAGTTGTTAGAATATTAAAATATTGTTAGATATTATTAATGGATAATTTTTTATTATTGTTAAATTGTTATTATATTGTTAGAATGTTATAATGTATTTTTGTTATAGTTTAATTAAAATTATTTTAATATTGTGAAGTTTAGATTTTAATAATTTTGTTATTAATTATTAAAAAAAATAGTTTAATGGTAGAGAAATAAAATATTAATAAATAATATAATAAATATTAAATTATAGAAAAAAGTTATTTTAATAACTTAGATAGTAATTGATATGAGAATAATAAAAATTAAATAATTATAAATTTATTTATTAAAAAGTAATTATTAAATAATATATATAAACAATTATTAAGTAATTATATAAAAGAGTAGTTATAGGATTAATTAAATAAAAATAATTTCAATTAATTACATATTAATTATTAAGTTTTTAAAATAGTTATAATTAAATATGTTAAATAAATAAATAAATAATTTATTAATTAATTAATTTATTATTAATTAATAATTAATTAAATAATTAGGAAAGATTTAAATTAATAATATGATAAATAAGTAATTAAATGAATATTAAATAAATAAATAAATAATTAAGTATTAAATAAATAAATAATTAAGTATATTTTTTAGTAAAGGAAAAATTAGATAATAGATAATTAATTAATTAAATAATTAATTAAGTATAAATTAAATAATTAGTAAACATTAGATAATAATAATTTATTTAAATAAAGGAAAATTTAGATAATAATTTACTAATTAATTAAATAATAAGTAAACATTTAAATTCATAATATGATTAATAAATTGATAAATAAATAAATAAATAAATAATTAAGCATTAATTAAATAATTAATTTTTTAGTAAAGGAAAAATTAGATAATAGATAACTAATTAAATAAATAAATAAATAATTAATTAATTAAGTATAAATTAAATAATTAGTAAACATTAGATAATAATAATTTATTTAAATAAAGGAAAAATTAGATAATAATTAACTAATTAATTAAATAATAAGTAAACATTTAAATTAATAATATGATTAATAAATTGATAAATAAATAAATTTGCCCACAGCCCGGGGACATCATCGATGCCACAGCAACCACAACAAAATTCTCAAAACATATCTGGTGGTTCCTCTCAGTCGCCACTTTTTAATTATATGTTTGGACTTTCTTCCTAGTCTCCTCAGACACAACCTATGGGAAGTCAGTTTGGAGGATTACTGCAGCAGCAGCAACAACAACCTATGTATGGTCAATTTGGGCCGTTCATGCAGCAGCAGCCAGTATATCCTCATTATGGAGGATCGACACAGCAGCCCGTTTATAATTAGCAGTACTACACTTCTCCGAATCAACAACAGCAGCAGTCTCCTTTGATTCGCCCACAGCCTCGACCATATTATCATTCGCCGCCAGTACCACAGTCTTATGAAGGTTTGAGTCGAAGCGCAAATGTTGAAGATTTTTTAAATGAATCTTTTGATGAAGACAATAATAATTAATTTAGGTTTTATTATTTATTATTAAATTTAAGTGTATGTTTTTTTATTTTGAAAAGACAATTTTAGTATTTTAAAGTTGTTTTAAATATGTTTTACAATTACCGGCGGAAACCGCCGGTAATAATGTGTCAGACATGAATTCTGACCAAATTATTGCCAGCGGGCTCCGCCGGTAATAATCTTATTACCGGCAGGAGGCTAGTTCCGGCGGCAATAACGACCTTTACCGACCGGTTTTTACCGGCGAAGCCCGCCAGTAAAAAGTATTGCCGGCGACTTTCCTGACTATTGTCGGCGGTTTTCTCCGCCAGTAATAACCGTTTTTGTTGTAGTGTAATTCTCGGTAGAACCCAGTCCGTAAAAAGTTGATTCTACCGACAACAACAAACCTTTGTGTAGAAATTGTATTACTCATCACAATTTACAAACATTATTATTAGATAAAAAGCACAAATAATGCCAAACACATACGAAACACCTCCACAAGTAAATTTTGTGATATACATTTTGTGTTTTGTGTGTTGGATTTAAGGATTTTCAGAGATGAAAAAAATTGACAGTTTATAATAGTTTAGCTCAAAAAAATTTAAAAAAAAGCCTATATTTATTGGTATCTTTTTATTGTTTATGTTTGTGTGATTTTTTTATTTTTTTATTTTTTGCGTTTTTGCTTACAGAGAATACTTTTTCATTTCTTTACACATACAATACTTGGCCGAGTAGCATTCTTCTTGGTTGCATCATTACTCCTAGACAACACATACAACTATATAGGTTTAATTATTTCTAGTTAAATTAAGACAATATTTTTTTAATATTCCCAAGCATAGTTTTATTGTATGGCTGGCTGTGTTGAATAAATTACATATAAAAGAGAGATTATATAGAAATAAGATTACTCCAATAAAGATTGTTGCATTTGTGGGACTGCCGAAGAGACAATCAATCATCTTTTATTTGATTGTTGTTTGAGTACCAGTTGTATAGAAGAATTGAAGCATTGGTTGGGGTGGAGGGTGCAAAATACAGAGCCGCTTTTGCGACTTAGAAAGATTGAGAGGACGCAAATGAGCAAGTTTCGAAAGCAAGTGTGGGCTGCAACAATGTCAGGTCTGGTTTATGCACTTTGGAGAATTCGCAATGAAGCGTATTGGAATCAAAGAGTTGCTATGAAGCATTCAATTGTACAGAAAGTGAAAAGATAAGTTAAATATAAAATTGGAAATGTAATGCCTAAAAAAATTACATGTGTATCTGTATTTCAATTGTAAAAAGAAAAATAATTGCAATTTCTATCCAATTATTTTTCTTAAATTTATTGTTAGCAAATAATCAACCATTATTCATTTATATTTTTTAATCCCATCATATTTTTCAAACATTACCATACAACAACAATTTAATTATTAAAATCTCAATAAAAATTTAAATTAAATACTCATTTTCAACTTTTATACTAATATTTAAGGGTAATAAAATTTAAACTCCGAGAAATTATGTCAAAATAAGTACAATTTAAATTATCATTAATTAATTTGAATAAAAGTGAAACCTATACATCACAAGAAAACCCCCTCAAGTAATTTTACAACATGGTCATGGTTTTCTTGTCGAGCAATGTAAATGGGTGTCTTGTCATACATGTTCTCAGAGGTGCTGCAATCATAAAAATAATAATAAAAACAAAAGTAAAAATTAAAAATTATTTGTGTAATGCCAAGCAAAATAAATAATTAAGTTTGAGAAAAATATTTAATTTACTAACATAGAAGCTCCATTCTCTAATAGAACCGCCACACATTCTTTTTGGCCATAATGAGCCGCATAGTGTAGGGGAGTGTCTTTGTTATAATCCACAACATGCACATTGGCTCCAAACTCAATAAGAACTTGAACACACTTAACCTATAATTAATGATGATCGATATAAATATGTATAATAATAAGTCTCTTAAAACATTATTACATGACAAAAAATATCAGCTAGCTAGCTAGCATAAGTGTGTACATAATATAGGAGCATAAAAGAAAACATTCGAGGATAGCTAATCACAAATGTTATAAAGTTATACGACTAACCCAAAACTGTCATGAAATGATAGTTGGATAACATCATAGTTATTGTCTATATTTTTATTTTCACTACTTTTGTAAATACTAAAAAATTGTGTCTATATTTATTAACATCAATAAATAACATAAAAGTATAGTTGTATATATATACATATATACATATACTAGATACAAGCAACATGCAGTGCACGTGTTACACTCAGATTTCGAGCATGAGGTTGTGATCCCGAAATCTAGGCTCGATAGGTGTAATATGCACGGTCGTCATATGATCATTCATTCGGACCTCTTTGTAGTAAACAACGACCTCGATGATGTGTAGCCTCGAGTATGCTCTGAGCTCGCATGGCCATGGTATGACACTTAAATATATTTTTCCCTGATACATCTCTTGCCTTCAGACGGGATGGTTCGAGCTCGGAAAGTGTAAGCTCGAATGTGACAACATCGTCAACGTCTACTTGTTCCGAGCATAGGCGGAGCTAGGCAGCGAGCTCGTGATCAACTGCTAGTCTCGAAGATTAGATGAATCTCGTACCTGAGTTAATCAGTTATATGTAAACATATTTTTTGTTGTGCAATCTCATTGTTTGAGGGATATCATTTAATCTGTTATCTAATCTCACATTTTATGGGACGTTTCCATGTATATAGGAAATAATGCATTAAATAGCATTATATTAATTGATTCTCAGAATTTCTTCTCGAGATATTTGGATTGAATTCTACAACCATCCCTATAAATAGAGAAGGAAGCACCATTTGTAAAGGATCAATTTCTGATTTCTTGAGAGAAAACTATGGGCAATTATTCTTTGAAAAGTTTCCAGAAAACTCCAAAGTTTTAATAATATAGACTCGTGGACTAGACATATTTTACTACTGAACCATGTAAAAACCCTCTTGTCTTTTTCTTTGTTCATTTGCTCCAATATTTTCTTGTTTAATTGCTCTCCTATTTAAGTTGGCGAAAAACATGGGTCAACAATTTGGTGCTTTCATTGAGAGCCATTAAACAGTGCGTGCGTGATCTTTTTAGTCAGAAAGCCTCTCAAATTAGGAATGGCTGCAAATGATCCAAATATCCCCGAGGAGGAGATCCTAGATGAGGAAAAGTACCCACGGCGCCCTGGATTCTGACCCTGATGAGAGGAGTGGTTCATCCGACTCTCGGGGACCACCTACCCCCAGGGATGACGAGGACTTGAACTACAACCCTAAAAGATATGTCCCGATTGTGGAACTCAAAAATCGTCAACTGCATAAGCAGTTGGCAGAAGCCAAAAAACGCAATGAAGAGCTAGCCAGACTAGCTGCTGAAGCGCAGGCGGCTCAAGCCCCACCTCCGCAAGATACCCAGGCTCCGCCTCCGCGAGACGCTCAGATTCCTCCCCGTAGACCTCGAGGTCGACCGTGTAAAAATGCAACCACCAGAAGAGCAAGGCCACCTTCGCCACCAGCGGACCAGCCTGTCCCACTGAGACCCCGGAGAGGAAGCCAGGCAGAAGGTCCAGCCAATCCAACTGCAGAGGCACCAGCCGGAGTAGGGAATAACCAAGCCCCCGCAGAGGCTTGGACCTAAAATCCTGTTACCACGCAGAATGTTGCAGAATCTGATCGAGCAAATTCGGGGCCTTCTAGGCCCCGTAATGGATGGCAGCCACCATCGCCGATAAGGCAGCTCTCGCTAGTTTGGAGGAACACACAACTGACCCATGGTGATAGGGAAAGGCAAGTTGGGTGAAGGCCAGAGAATGGGGGAACTGCTAGGGAGCATAGGGGTCCACTTCCCACAAGAAGCCAAATGTCTCGATCTCAAACTATTGAGACTAGGAGACCAGGAAAAAACTCATCTCGTAATAATCGTGCAACGAGCCATGTCAGTGAAGGCTCGGGTGATACTAGGTCGATTAGTATATACGACCAGGAACCAAGGAACACTGGAAATCGAGGGAATCACCTAGATTTACGGGAGCATCTGAACCATAATCGGGGGCGAGATAATCCATCGAATCCAGATCTGAGTGATCATCTCAATGGACGTAAGCACCCTGCACCGAGGCGCGGAACTGGAGTTGTAATCAACGATAACCAGTTCCCATTGATTCAAATTAGACCCCCCATAGATCCAGTCCAAGAAATGATTAAACAATTGGAAAGAGCATTCAGGCTCTTGCAAAATGAACGAGGCCGGGAATAGGACGAAGAGTTCGATGAAGAACTCAAGCCCTTCGCCCCGCATATTTCTAGCACCCTGTTTCCTCAAGGGTTCAGAATTCCTCATGTCCCACCATTTGATGGGCTACGAGCTCAGGTGCATGCTGTTCCCAGCCTCGCTCACGGGACCAGCAAAGAACTGGTTTGAAAAATATAAAATACATTCGATTGCTTCTTGGGATCAACTATCGTGATATTTCAAGAAATAATTCAAGGCCATGGTCGACGTTAGGCCCAAGGCACATGCCTTGACCAATGTTCGACAACAACCGAATGAATCACTGAAAAGTTACCTCACCAGATTTAATTTGGAAGTCGCTCGAGCTCGTGACGTCGACGACAGTGGCCATTTAATGGCTGTTAGAGCTGGAGTAATGCCTGGAATCCCTCTCTGGGAAGATTTGCAAAGGAAGCCTGTAAGTTCCTTAACCGAGTATAATCGACGAGCTCAGAGGTTTGTTAATGTAGAGGAGGCGAGGTCAGCATTGAATATGACCTCCCAGCCCATAACTACAACAACAAACATAAACTCTGCCTTGACCTCGGCGGATCCTATGACCTCAAAGCCCCTCGGGGACAGCCCTTATAAAAGAAAGAAGAACGAAGGGAATAATCCCGAGGCGGATGAGGGGAAGAAAAAGAAAGGGGAGAGATACTTCTCTGTGTACAAGGTGTATATCGAGCTCAATGAGTCTCGGGAGAATATCTACCTGGCTAATGAAAACCAGGTCCTTTTCAGATGACCTGACTCCATGAGAAACCAAAAGGCAAAAAGAGACTCCAATAAGTACTGTAACCATGCTTGTTTATCTTTACCTGACATCATTCGCATGGCCGCATTTAGACATGGCATGGTCACAGCTCACATTCCGCGAGGTGCTTCTTGAGTTCCTGAAATGCTAGCTCACATTCCTTTGTCCACTCGAATTTTCTTCCCTCTTAAAAGGTTGAAAAATGGCAAGCATCGGTCTGTAGATTTAGAGATAAATATACTTAATGCCGCCATTCATCCAGTTAAGCTCTGGACATCTTTATGCTTTTGAGGTGAGGGAATGTCGATTAACTCCTCTTGTTAGGATTAACCTCTATTCCCCGCGCGTTCATAATGAACCCAGAAAATTCCCCGATGATACTCCAAATGAGCATTTCTGGGGGTTGAGCTTCATGTTGTACTTTCGTAGCACGACGAAGCATTCTTCGAGATCATCCACATGGTTATTGTTATGTTTAGATTTGACCAAAATATCATCAACATACACTTCCATGTTATTACCTATCTGCTCGGAGAACATCATGTTTACGAGCCTTTGATATGTGGCTCCAGCATTCTTAAGCCCGAAAGACATGACATTGTAACAGTGCAACCCTTTATTTGTCACAAAAATCGTATGCTCTTGGTCTGGGGCATGCATGGAAATCTGGTTATATCCAGAATAAGCGTCCATGAATGATATAAGTTCGTGCCCGGCTGTGGCATTTACAAGCTGGTCAATCTGAGGTAGGGGAAAGCAGTCCTTAGGGCATGCCTTATTGAGGTCAGAGTAGTCGATACAAGTTCGCCATGTTCCGTTAGGTTTTGAAACCAGTACTGGGTTAGCAACCTAATCAGGGTAGAAGGCGTCTCGTATAAATCGATTCGCCTTTAACCTGTCGACCTCTTCCTTCAAGGTTTTCTTCCTGTCATCGTCCAGGATTCTTCGTTTTTGTTGCTTTGGGGGAAAGCTCTTGTCAATGTTAAGGGCATGGCTTATCACATTCGGACTTATCCCTACTGTTGACGCCGTTTTTCGTCAACAGTGAAAGAAGAGCACGTAAACAACAAACAGTAATGACCAATCAAAAAATAACAACACAAAACACGATTTTTACGTGGTTCAGCAGTTAAATCTGCCTAGTCCACGAGTCTCTGTTATTAAACTCAAGATTATCTCTGAAAATTCTTAAGCATGAATTCTTCAGAGTTTTCTCTCAAGGTTCAGAATTTCGGTCCATTACAATGGTGCATGACCTCTCTATTTATAGAGAAGGTTGCAGAATACTATCCCACATATTTTGGGTAGTTACTCTTTTTGTATAAATAAAATAAATGGCTTTAAATGCCTGCAATCCGATATAAAAGGAAACGTCCCCTGAAGACCAGGGGGCGTATAACTAATCGAATAATATCCCATGATTTTATGGGATTTACAATAATAAATGCAGAACACGCCCCTTATAAACATCACTTATAGATATTCAAAGTCATTATCATATATCTCCAAGCCCTTAATCTCCCAGGTTTCTTATCAGCTTTCGAGCTAATGACATCTCTCGAGGTCACACAGCTTCGAAATCGTATGTACGTCAGGTTCGGACCCCCTGATCCAAGGTCATTCCTGAGGATAGATGCGTCACGGGAGCTACCTTTCGAGATCGTGAACATTTCGAGGCCACCACGTTCGAGGTCGTCTCGAGTCTTGCAGGCTCGATATTTAATCCTGGAGCATACTTCAAACTTTATGGGTTCATTCGCTGCGAATCCAGCTTTCAAGGTCACATTTAACATGGCTCGAAATTTGGGTATAACATCTTGCCCCCTCAAAAGTATTTGTTCGAATCCTAAGAGAAGGAAACTTTTGAACTACTTTCTTTGGGAACCGTACCGTCATACTCCTGAAAATGGACACACGTCAGTTGGGTATTGCTCACTTATGATACTTGAGTACCTTGGAAACATGCCCACGATCATTCGTTTGCCACCTTTTCGGTACCATCTTATCAGTAATCCCCATCCGTTGGATCTTGCAAGGATTTCATTCAACGCCCCGGATTAATCCCCTTTTTCCATCTATATATATGAGATCCCATTCATCATCTTCTTTTTTATTTTCGTTCATCAGGAGCAACAAAAGAAAAGGACGAAACCAGAGACCATCCTAGAAAACTTCTATCCCGTGCATGTTCTCTCAGCCAAAGAAGCAAAGAACCCCCGGTTTGTTCGAGTCCGTGACCTCTTATTTGCAGCCTCTCCTTCAGTCAACGATCTCTCTGCAATCGCCATTATTGTGTAAGTGTGCACTCTTTGTTTTCCCTTTTGCCAGTTTTTGTTCGTACTGCTATTGCTGTGTCTTTGAATGTACTAGTTTATATTTCTTAGCATAATACGATAGGAGATTTTTATCCGATAGGCTCTTATGTTTTTTTATATTTCCATACTGAATTTACATCACTAGTTCACACCCAGTTTTGATGTTTGAGCAAGATTCCTGTTTTCTGGGTTTTAAAATTTTAAGAGACGTTTCTTGTACACCAAGATTTCGGGTAAAAAAACCTTGGCTTTGACAAATGCACGAAACCCAAGGCTGCCTTTTCTGGTTATCCGCCACTCTTTTTCCCCTGATTTTCGGGACTTTCAAAAAATTATCCACTCTCCTTCCTTTCTCGTGGAACGCACGTCTTGACTCTTTAATAAGGGTCTTAATATATAGCTTGTTTTGTTCCTAAACTCCGAGCTCGTCCTATCGAACTCATAATTCTTGCATGCATGGCCCTCACCATTTTTTCTTTCTCGCTAGATGTCACAGAATCTGGAAAGACGGTGGGGGTTGTTGCTGGCAATCCCTTACGAGCCAAAAACCCCGAGCCCAGAATCGCTGTTCGCTCGGAATCAACGCCGGATTCGGGAGTACGAGCTTGCGTGCGAGCAGGAGGATATTCGAGCTCATTATCGCTGTCAGATAGACGAGGTTATAGAGAAGAAGAGGAGAACTCTTCGGGAGGCCCTTTATCCAGAATCCAATTCAGGGCCTAGGCCGATTCCCCTCGACCCTGCACTAAAGGTTACTGTCGCATACAATCCAGGAGAACTTCAATTTTCACTAATGGGGGAACCTTCTTCCTCTCAGCCGAGGAAAGAAATGTTCGAGGCCGAGCACTATTGGAGCTCGGTTACCTCGACTAGTCAGATAACTGACATCTTGGCCCACCATGGCCTCAGCTTGTCAGGTTCTTTGAAGTGTCGAGCTCCGGCCGACCACGAACGAAGCTGTTTCGCCCCTGGGGGCCGCGACGCCAAGGTGAAATACGCGGCATGGAGCCAGGAACACATGAGGGCGGGGGCTCTGTTGCCTTTGAAGTCTTTTTTCAAGGACTTCACGGATTTTGTTGGGTTGGCTCCGTTCCAGCTCAACACCAATTCTTACAGGGTGTTGTCTGCCCTGAGGTCGCTATACCACGAGCTGACGTGGGAAGAGCCTTCGCCTCAAGAGATTTTATATCTCTTTTGCCTGAAAAGCAACCCCTCCCGAGCTCGGGGAGGAGATGGCTTTTATTATCTTTCGAGCTATCCCAAAGAGAAGAAGGTCTTTGAAGATCTTCCCAATCATCCGCCTGATTTCAAAAAGGCCTTCTTCTGGACAGACGGTCTGTCCCCGTCTCGACACTACTCGTTCAGGCGGATTCGTAAGTATTCCCATTATTTTTATTTCTGTGATCGAGATTTTAGCTCTTAGATCCGTACTTAGTTGAAATATTTCTTGTCTTTCAGCCAATTTTCAGCGTCCCACTCCAACTCCCCCATGGCAGGAGGTCTCTCTTATACCTTTTACATGAGGATAGGCTCTGAAAATGCGGACTTTTGGGGGAGGGCCAGTCCACCTCTGACTGGTCCAATAAAAAGTATGAACTTTGGGAGCAGGTGCCTCTGCCCACAGGCGTCCTCCCTCCGAGGAGAGAGGCAAGGCCCCTACTTCCAGTCCGTAGGAGGAGTCCGCCATCGGGGAACGAGGCCAATGACGAAGCCTCGAGCCCGGATTCAAATGAAGGTAAAGCCCTCCATACCTCGAGAATGTGGTCCCCCACTTTACTAAAGCATAAGCCCAATAGGTTAGTCTCATGTCCACATGATAGGTACCACTTCTACATATGGAGTTGGGTAAACGACTGTGTTCATAGGTTTGATAGTGGGCTCGGGAAGTATGACACCATGTATACTTCGGATGAGGTGTGGAATGGGACGAGGTGTGTGAATCTCTGGCATTTGTCGCATTTTTTCACGTACTCGAAAGAGTCCGTTTTAATGGTTGGCCAGAAATATCCTTGGCGTATGATCTTCTTGGACAGGCTATGCCCCCCGGCGTGATCTCCGCAGAACCCTTCATGAATTTCTTCAATGATTTTCTTAGCTTCGGGAAGGGTTACGCACCTAAGTAACGGCATGGAATATCCCCTTCTGTATAGCTTTCCGTCCAAAATGGTGTAACGGGGAAGTTGATACATCAACTTTTGAGCTTGGTTCCGATCTTTTGGAAGGACTCCATTTTTGAGATAATCAACTATTGGGGTCATCCAGGTCGGCTCTGCTTCGATCATACACACATCTTCCTCTTCTGGCTCGTTAATGCTAGGTGCTGATAGGTGTTCTATGGGTACAACATTCAGCTCTTCATTTTCGGTGGATGTGGCGAGTCGAGCTAAGGCATCTGCATTTGAGTTCCGTTCTCGGGGAACCTGTTCGATTGCGTAAAATTCGAAATACTCCAATGCAGATTTTTCCTTCTCCAGATAAGCTGCCATTCTTGTGCCACGAGCCTGGTATTCTCCTAGGATTTGATTAACCACGAGCTGGGAGTCACTGTAGCAATGTATAGCTTTAGCATTGAGCTCCTTTGCTATACGAAGTCCCGCGAGTAGAGCCTCGTATTCGGCCTCATTATTCGACGCTTTAAAGCCCAATCTTAAGGCAGAATGAAATCTACTCCCTGCGGGGGTAACCAGAATGACCCCTGCCCCCACTCCATTTTCATTTGATGAGCCGTCGACGTAAAGTTTCCACAGCTCGTGGGCCATGGTTATTACCTCGTCGTCGGCTATTCCAGTACATTCCACTATAAAGTCCGCCAATGCCTGTGTCTTAATGGTCGTTCTTGGGTGATAGGTGATCTCGAACTGTCCGAGCTCAACAGCCCATTTAAGGAGTCGACCTGAAGCTTCTGGTTTAGACAAGACTTGCCTAAGCAGTTGATCAGTCAACACATGGATGGGATGCGCCTGAAAGTAGGGGCGGAGTTTACGAGATGGATGAATTAAACTGAGTGCGAGTTTCTCCATCAATGGGTATCTTGATTCTGCCCCCAGTAATCTTTTACTGATGTAGTAAACGGACCTTTGCACCTTCTCTTCTTCTCGAACGAGCACCGCACTTATCGCGTGTTTGGTGGTTGAAAGGTATAGGTACAGTATTTCTCCCGTTTCAGGTTTCAACAGGATGGGTGGTTCTGCAAGGTGCTTTTTGAGCTCCTGAAAGGCCAGCTCGCATTCCTCCGTCCATTCAAACTTCTTACCTCATCTCAATAAGTTGAAAAATGGAAGACTACGATCCGTAGATTTCGAGATGAATCTGCTTAGGGCTGCCATCCTGCCAGTCATACTTTGGACATCTTTATGCCTTCGAGGTGAGGGCATGTCGATCAGGGCCTTGATCTTGTCAGGGTTAGCCTCGATTCCACGAGAGTTTACAATAAAGCCCAGAAATTTTCCTGAAGACACCCCAAAAGTGCACTTCTGAGGATTTAGCTTCATGTTATACTTCCTGAGCACGCCGAAGCACTCTTTGAGGTCATCAACATGGTTCTTGTTGAGTTGAGACTTGAAAAGCATGTCATCAACATAAACCTCCATGTTGTTCCCTATTTAATCTGAAAACATCATGTTTACGAGCCGTTGGTATGTGGCTCCAGCATTCTTGAGCTCGAATGACATGACATTATTGTAGTATAGCCCTTTATCCGTGATGAAGCTCGTATGTTCTTGGTCGGGGGCATGCATGGGAATCTGGTTATATCCAGAATAAGCATCCATGAACGACATCAGGCCATGCCCCGCCGTGGCATCCACGAGCTGGTCAATCCTTGGTAGCGGAAAACAGTCTTTTGGGCAAGCTTTGTTGAGGTCTGAGTAATCAATACAGGTTCGCCACGTCCCATTGGGCTTTGGGACCAACACCGGATTGGCTACCCAGTCAGGGTAAAAGGCATCCCTAATGAATCGGTTTGCCTTTAACCTGTCAACCTCCTCCTTTAGTGCTTTCTTTCTGTCTTCGTCCAGCTGTCTTCGCTTTTGTTGCTTCGGGGGAAAGCTTTTGTCTATGTACAATGCGTGGCTTGCTACATTCGGGCTTATCCCCACCATGTCTGAGTGTGACCACACGAAGACATCCTGGTTTTTCTTCAAAAAGAAAATTAATTGCTATTTTGCCTCATCTTGGAGGTGTTTTCCGACCTTCACCTTCTTCGAGGGATCAGCTTCCTCGAGCTGAATTTCTTCGAGCTCCTCTAAAGGTTCGAGGTCAACTTTCTCCTCAACTCTTGGATCAATCTCTTCGTCAATCTCTAAGACCGTTCCTTCTTTGTTTTGTATGATGACGAGTGCTTGTGCGCTCGTCTGTTTCTTTCCTCTCAAGGAGATGCTGTAGCATTCCCTTCCTGCTAACTGGTCTCCTTTCAATGTCCCGACTCCGCTAGGGGTTGGGAACTTAAGGGCCAGATGCCTTACTGATGAAACTGCCCCCAGCCCGACCAGGGCGGGTCTCCCGAGCAGCACATTGTAGGCTGATGGTAAGTCTACTACCACGAACTCCATCATCTTGGTTACCGAGACTGGGTAGTCTCCCATGGTCACGGGGAGCTCGATGGATCCCATGCAGGCGGTTCCCTTTCCTGAAAAGTCGTACAACGTAGTTGCACACGCTTTCAGGTCGTGAAGGGAGAGTCCCATCTTCTCGAGGGTTGCTTTGTAAAGTATGTTGACTGAGCTCCCATTATCTATGAGAACTCGGGGGACCCTCTTGTTGGCCAGCTGAAGAGTAATGACCAGCGGATCATGGTGAGGAAACTGGACATGGGAGGCGTCTTCCTCGATGAAGGTTATTGGTTGTGTCTTAATCCTCTGACTTTTTGGAGCCTTAGGTTCAGGTTTATAAGGAGACCCGTCCCCAGTCTTCAGCTCGTTAACATATCTCTTTTGGGCGTTCCTGCCCACTCCTGCAAGATGAGGCCTTCCCGAGATGGTTATTACATCCTCTCCATCTATTGGCGGGGGCCTGTCTTCTTCCCGAGCTCGGGAACTATTGTTTTGTGTCATCGAAGGCGCGACTACTCTCTGGCTCGTGGCCGCCTGACTAGTATTCTGGTTTTTGACATATTGTCGGAAGTAACCTCTCGAGATCAATCCTTCGATCTCGTCCTTCAGTTGTCGACATTCATCGGTTGTGTGGCCGGTGTCTCTGTGAAATCGGCAATACTTACTGGCGTCCCTCTTGGACTTTTGATTTCTCATCGGGTCCGGACGCCTAAAGGGGACCTGGTTTTCATTAGCCAGGTATATGTTCTCCCGAGACTCATTGAGCTCGGTGTATACTCTATACACGGAGAAATATCTCTCCCCTTTCTTTTTCTTTCCTCCCTCGGCTTCGAGGTTACTTCCTTCGTTCTTTTTCCTCTTGGAGGGGTTCTCTGTGGCAGGCTTTGGAGCTGATGGGTCCGCCGAGGTTGAGGCAGAGTTGATGTTTATTGTTGTAGTTTCGGGCTGGGAAGTCGCATTGAGTGTCGACCTCGCTTCCTCTACATTGACAAACCTCTGCGCTCGTCTGTTAAACTCGGTTATGCGCTCGTCTGTTAAACTCGTTGTAGTTTCCTTTGCAAGTCGTCCCAAAGGGCACTTCCCGGCATTACGCCAGCTCGGACAGCCATTAGGTGCCCACTGTCATCCACGTCCCGAGCTCGGGCGACTTCCAGATTAAATCTTGTTAAGTAACTTTTTAGTGTTCCGCCCGGCTGTTGTCGGACGTTAGTTAAGGTGGATGCCTCTGGTCTGACCCCCATCATTGCTCTGAACTGCTTCTTAAAATCTTTAGACAACTGTTCCCAAGAAGTTATTGAGTGTCTCTTATATTTTTCGAACCAACTTTTGGCAGGTCCTGTCAATGATGCTGGAAACAACATGCATCTGAGTTCGTAACCCACGTTTCTGGCTCTCATGATAGTGTTGAACGTGCTCAGGTGACTACACGAGTCGGTCTTTCCTTCAAACGTTGGGACGTGAGGGATCCGAAACCCTTGAGGAAATGGAGTGTTGGAAATATGAAGACCAAACGGCCGTCCATGTTTTCTAAGGACCCCCCCCCCCCCCCCCCCATACACGCTAAAGATGGGAAAATCTCACTTCACCGCATCGTAAGTATTTGCTTATGTGCTATTGCTTGTTTCTATTTTATTTAATTTTTTTTCTATTGTTAACTGCTGTAGTAAATATGCCTCCTGTGTTAAGAACAACAAAGAAACAATTGATTAAGGAGATCCGTGCAATTCCTAAAGTTGAGCTTGACGAAGACTACTACGATTGGAAGGTAGTGGTCTTAAAGACGACGAAGGAGGTTTACGAACGTATACAAAGAATGATGAATAAGAGAGGAGCCTTGCTTTGGCCCATAGAACAATACTGGGTAATGAGTGAGGCATTTTCAATGTACCCAGAGGCTCTTTTACAGTTAAATCAATCATGGAATAACGTTATGGTAGAGGACATGGAGTTTAGCACCATGGAGTTTACGATTCACGACTTTCTCGTAAGTTACGAGCTTGATCATCAGGAGTTATAAATTCATCAACCTTAGTTGCTAGCACCGCTGGACTATAATACTTCTTCCCAGAAAGTCGCGAATCGTAAACTCCATGGTGCTAAACTCCGTGTCCTCTACCATAACGTTATTCCATGATTGATTTAACTGTAAAAGAGCCTCTGGGTACATTGACAACGCCTCACTCATTACCCAGTATTGTTCTATGGGCCAAAGCAAGGCTCCTCTCTTATTCATCATTCTTTGTATACGTTCGCAAACCTCCTTCGTCGTCTTTAAGACCGCTACCTTCCAATCGTAGTAGTCTTCGTCAAGCTCAACTTTAGGAATTGCACGGATCTCCTTAATCAATCGTTTCTTTGTTGTTCTTAACAAAAGAGGCATATTTACTACAGCAGTTAACAATAGAAAAAAAAATAAAAATAGAAACAAGCAATAACACATAAGCAAATACTTACGACGCGGTGAAGTGATATTTTCCCATCTTTAGCGTGTATGGGGGGGGGGGGGGGGGGTCCTTGGAGGAGGGACTTGGTTTTCGCGCGGAGGCGGGGCCCAGATTTTGAGCCATGTTAACAAACGGAATGAGGAGTTGACAAGGATAGCCGCAGAGGCGCAGGTGTCTCAGCCTCCGCCTCCGCGCGAAAACCAAGTCCCTCCTCCAAGGGATGTGCATGTTCCTCCCCGTAGACCTCGTGGGCGTCCACGAAAAGACGCTGCCACAAGGAGGCCGACTCAACCTCCGGCACCAGCAGAGCCATCCGCTCCACCTAGGCCCCAGAGAAGTACTCGAGCTCGGGCCCCGGCTAACCCGCCTGTGGAAGTGCCTGCAGGAACTGAGAATAACCGAACCCCTGCAGAGGCTCGGACTCAGGTACCTGGGAACGCACCAAATGCGACCGACCCATCTCGGGCACATTCTGGACCTTCTAGGCCGCGACAAGGGTGGCAACCACCATCGCCTATACGGTTCCCTCCATCACCCATAAGATATCCTTCGCCCCCCCCCCCCCCCCCCCCCCCCGCAGGAACGCTCAACCCGTTTGAGATCAGGATGAAGGGCGTGTGGGGGGAAGACAAGGAAACGGGGAGACTTTCCAGGAGCAGAGAGGCGCCCCATCTGAGAAAAGTCAGACGTCTCGGTCTCGCACGGCGGAGACGAGGCAACGTGGGAAGAATCCATCACGAAATAACCAAGCAACGAGTTTTACCAGTGATGATTCCGGATATACCAGGTCGGTCAGTAAGCATGACCGAGGTCGTAAGAATACTGGAAGCCGCAGGAATCGTCCCGACCTGCGAAATCACCTGAATCAGAGTCGGGGTAATGGAGATCAAACAAATCCGGACCTGAGGGATCGCTTGAATAGGCGTAGAGATCCCTTGTGGAGACGCGAGCCTGGAATCGCGATCAATGACAATCAATTCCAGACAGTACCTCCTACGGACCCAGTCCAAGAAAGAATTGACCAGCTTGAAAAGGCTTTTAAGCTTTTGAAAAATGAACGAGAAAATGGTTGATATGAGGACTCTGACGAGGAGCTTGAGCCGTTTGCTCCCCATATTTCCAACACTCCATTTCCTCAAGGGTTTCGGATCCCTCACGTCCCAACGTTTGGAGGAATGACCGACCCATGTAGTCATCTGAGCACGTTCAACACTATCATGAGAGCCAGTAACGTGGGTTACGAGCTCAGGTGCATGTTGTTTCTAGCATCATTGACAGGACCTGCCAAAAGTTGGTTCGAAAAATATAAGAGACACTCAATAACTTCTTGGGAGCAGTTGTCTAAAGATTTTAAGAAGCAGTTCAGAGCAATGATGGGGGTCAGACCAGAGGCATCCACCTTAACTAACGTCCGACAACAGCCGGGCGGAACACTAAAAAGTTACTTAACAAGATTTAATCTGGAAGTCGCCCGAGCGGGACGTGGATGACAGTGGGCACCTAATGGCTGTTCGAGCTGGCGTAATGCCGGGAAGTGCCCTTTGGGATGACATGCAAAGGAAACCGGTAAGGTCCATAACCGAGTTTAACATACGAGCGCAGAGGTTTGTCAATGTAGAGGAAGTGAGGTCGACACTCAATGCGACCTCCCAGCCCGAAACTACAACGATAAACATCAACTCTGCCTCAACCTCGGCGGACCCAGCAGCTCCAAAGCCTGCCGCGGAGAACCCTTCCAAGAGGAAAAAGAACGAAGGAAGTAACCCCAAAGCCGAGGGAGGAAAGAAAAAGAAAGGGGAGAGGTATTTCTTCGTGTATAGAGTATACACCGAGCTCAATGAGTCTCGGGAGAACATATACCTGGCTAATGAAAACCAGGTCCCCTTTAGGCGTCCGGACCCGATGAGAAATCAAAAATCCAAGAGGGACGCCAGTAAGTATTGCCGATTTCACAGAGACACCGGCCACACAACCGATGAATGTCGACAACTGAAGGACGAGATCGAAGGATTGATCTCGAGAGGTTACTTCCGGCAATATGTCAAAAACCAGAATACTAGTCAGGCGGCCGCGAGCCAGAGAGTAGCCGCGCCTCCGACGACACAAAACAATAATTCCCGAGCTCGGGAAGAAGATAGGCCCCCGCCAATAGATGGAAAGGATGTAATAACCATCTCGGGAGGGCCTCGTCTCGCAGGAGTGGGCAGGAATACCCAAAAGAGATATGTTAACGAGCTGAAGACTGGGGACGGGTCTCCTTATGAGCCCGAACCTAGGGCTCCAAAAAGTCAGAGGATTGAGACACAACCAATAACCTTCACCGAGGAAGACGCCTCCCATGTCCAGTTTCCTCACCACGATCCGCTGGTCATTACTCTTCAGCTGGCCAACAAAAGGGTCCACCGAGTTCTAATAGATAATGGGAGCTCAGTCAACATTCTGTACAAAGCAACCCTCGAGAAGATGGGACTCTCCCTTCGCGACCTGAAAGCGTGTGCAACTACCTTTGTATGACATTTCAGGAGAAGGAACCGCCTGCATGGGATCCATCGAGCTCCCCGTGATCTTGGGAGACTACCCAGTCTCGGTAACCAAGATGATGGAGTTCGTGGTAGTAGACTTACCATCCGCCTACAGTGTGCTGCTCGGGAGACCCGCCCTGGTCGGGCTGGGGGCAGTTTCATCAGTAAGGCATCTGGCCCTTAAGTTCCCAACCCCTAGCGGAGTCGGGACATTGAAAGGAGACAAGTTAGCAGGAAGGGAATGCTACAGCATCTCATTGAGAGGAAAGAAACAGAAGAGCGCACAAGCACTCGTCATCATACAAAACAAAGACGGAACGGTCTTAGAGATTGACAAAGAGATTGATCCAAGAGTTGAGGAGAAAGTTGACCTCGAACCTTTAGAGGAGCTCGAAGAAATTCAGCTCGAGGAAGTTGATCCCTCGAAGAAGGTGAAGGTCGGAAAACACCTCCAAGATGAGGCAAAATAGCAATTAATTTGCTTTTTGAAGAAAAACCAGGATGTCTTCGCGTGGTCACACTCAGACATGGTGGGGATAAGCCCAAATGTAGCAAGCCACGCACTGAACATAGACAAAAGCTTTCCCCGGAAGCAACAAAAGCGAAGACAGCTGGACGAAGACAGAAAGAAAGCACTGAAGGAGGAGGTTGACAGGTTAAAGGCAAACCAATTCATTAGGGATGCCTTTTACCCTGACTGGGTGGCCAATGCGGTGTTGGTCCCAAAGCCCAATGGGACGTGGCGAACCTGTATTGATTACTCAGACCTCAACAAAGCTTGCCCAAAAGACTGTTTTCCGTTACCAAGGATTGACCAGCTCGTGGATGCCACGGCGGGGCATGGCTTGATGTCGTTCATGGATGCTTATTCTGGATATAACCAGATTCCCATGCATGCCCCTGACCAAGAACATACGAGTTTCATCACGGATAAAGGGTTATACTGCTATAATGTCATGCCATTCAGGCTCAAGAATGCTGGAGCCACATACCAGCGGCTCGTAAACATGATGTTTTCAGAACAAATAGGGAACAACATGGAGGTTTATGTTGATGACATGCTCGTCAAGTCTCAACTCAACAAAAACCATGTTGATGACCTCGAAGAGTGCTTCAGCGTGCTCAGAAAGTATAACATGAAGCTAAATCGTCAGAAGTGCATTTTTGGGGTGTCTTCAGGAACATTTCTGGGCTTTATAGTAAAATCTCGTGGAATTGAGGCTAACCCCGACAAGATCAAGGCCCTGATTGACATGCCCTCACCTCAAAGGCACAAAGATGTCCAAAGTCTGACTGGCAGGATGGCAGCCCTAAGCAGATTCATCTCGAAATCTACGGATTGTGGTCTTCCATTTTTCAACTTATTGAGAGGAGGTAAGAAGTTTGAATGGACGGAGGAATGCGAGCTGGCCTTTCAGGAGCTCAAAAAGCACCTTGCGGGACCACCCATCCTGTCAAAACCTGAAACGGGAGAAATACTGTACCTATACCTTTCAACCACCGAACACGCGATAAGCGCAGTGCTCGTTCGAGAAGAAGAGAAGGTACAAAGACCCGTCTACTACATCAGTAAAAGATTACTGGGGGCAGAGTCAAGATACCTATTGATGGAGAAACTCACGCTCAGTTTAATTCATTCATCTCGTAAACTCCGCCCCTACTTTCAGGCGCATCCCATCCATGTGCTGACTGATCAACCACTTAGGCAAGTCTTGTCTAAACTAGAAGCTTCAGGTCGACTTCTTAAATGGGCTGTTGAGCTCACACAGTTCGAGATCACCTACCACCCGAGAATGACCATTAAGGCACATGCATTGGCGGACTTCATAGTGGAATGTACTGGTATAGCCGACGACGAGGTAATAACCATGGCCCACGAGCTGTGGAAACTTTACGTCGACGGCTCATCAAATGAAAATGGAGCGGGGGCAGGGGTCATTTTGGTTACCCCCGCAGGGAGAAGATTTCACTCTGCCTTAAGATTTGGCTTCAAAGCATCGAATAATGAGGCCAAATACGAGGCTTTACTCGCGGGACTTCGAATAGCAAAGGAGCTCAAAGCTAGAGCTATACATTGCTACAGTGACTCCCAGCTCGTGGTTAATCAAATCTTGGGAGAATACCAGGCTCGTGGCACGAGAATGGCAGCTTATTTGGAGAAAGCAAAATCCGCATTAGAGTGTTTCGAATTCTATACAATCGAGCAGGTTCCCTGCGAGCAGAACTCTAATGCAGATGCCTTAGCTCGACTCGCCACATCCACCAAAAATGAAGAACTGAATGTTATACCCATAGAACACCTATCAGCACCTAGCATTAACGAGCCAGAAGTGGAAGATGTGTGTATGATCGAAACAGAACCAACCTGGATGACCCCAATAGTTGATTATCTCGAAAACGGAGTCCTTCCAAAAGATCGGAACCAGGCTCGAAAGTTGATGTATCAACTTCCCCGTTACACAATTTTGGATGGAAAGTTATACCGAAGGGGATATTCCATGCCGTTACTTAGGTGCGTAACCCTTCCCGAAGCTAAGAAAATTATTGAAGAAATTCATGAAGGGTTCTGTGGAGATCACACCGAGGGGCATAGCCTGTCCAAGAAGATCATACGCCAAGGATATTTCTGGCCAACCATTAAAACGGACTCTTTCGAGTACGTGAAAAAATGCGACAAATGCCAGAGATTCGCCACGATACCCCGAGCTCCACCATCCGAACTAATCATGTTGACTTCCCCATGGCCTTTCGAGATCAGACCTTCGATCTCATATTTTAATTGTCTGCATTCATCGGTTGCATGTCCAAAATCTTTGTGGAATCTGTAGTACTTGTTGGAGTCTCTTTTCGCCTTTTGGTTTCTCATGAGGTCAGGTCATTTGAAAGGGAATTGGTTTTCATTAGCCAGATAGATATTCTCCCAAGACTCATTGAGCTCGGTATACACCTTGTATACGGAGAAATATCTCTCCCCTTTCTTCTTCTTCCCCCCATCCGCCTCGAGATTATTCCATTCATTCTTCTTTCTTTCAGAAGGGTTGTCCCTGGGGGATTTTGAGGTCGTAGGATTCACCGAAGTCGAGGAAGAGTTTATGTTTGGTGTTGTAGTTATGGGCTACGATGTCATATTCAATGTGGACCTCGCCTCCTCTACATTAACAAACCTCTAAGCTCGTCAATTGAACTCCGTTAAGGACCTTACATGCTTTCTTTAAAATCCTCCCAGAGAGGGCTTCCTGGCGTTACTCTAGCTCAAACAGCCATTAAATGGCCACTGTTGTTGACGTCACGAGCTCGAGCGACTTCCAAATAAAATCTGGTGAGGTAACTTTTTAGTGATTCATTTGGCTGCTGTCGGACATTGGTCAAGGCAGATGCCTCGGGCCTAACGCCGACCATGGCCTTGAATTGATTCTTGAAATCTCGCGATAGTTGATCCCAAGAAGCAATCGAATGTCTTTTATATTTTTCAAACCAGTTCTTTGCTGGTCCCGTGAGCGAGGCTGGGAACAGCATGCACCTGAGCTCATAGCCCACATTACTGGCTCACATGATTGTGTTGAACATACTTAAATGACTGTACGGATCCGAATTCCCATCAAATGGCGGGACATGAGGAATTCTGAATCCTTGAGGAAACGGGGTGCTAGAAATATGCGGGGGCGAAGGGCTCAAGTTCTTCATCGAACTCTTCATCCCGTTCCCAGCCTCGTTCGTTTTGCAAGAGCCTAAATTCTCTTTCCAACTGTTCAATCCTTTCTTGGACTGGATCTATGGGGGGTCTGGCTTGAACCAGCGGGACCTGGTTATCGTTGATTACAACTCTAGTTCCACGCCTCGGCGTGGGGTGCTTGCGCCCGTTCAGATGATCTCTCAAATCTGGATTCGGGGGATTGTCCCGCCCTCGATAAAGGTTCAAATGTTCTCATAAATCTGGGAAATTTCCTCGATTTCTAGTGTTCCTTGGTTCCTAGTCGTATATACTAACCGACCTAGTATCACTCGAGCCTTTGTTGGCATGGTTCATTGCACGATTATTACGAGATGAGTTTTTTGCTGGTCTCCTAGTCTCAATAGTTTGATATCAAGACATTTGGCTTCTCATGGGATGTGGACCCCTATTGTAATGCCCCGGATTCCCTAATGTGGTTTAACGGCTGGATTAGTAGGCCGGGAGGGCCATGATTGCTTAATTATGTTGTTAAACGTGTTTATGTACGTTTATGAGAATTATATTATAATATAATGTTAATTGTATGCATGTCGGTGATATATGTTGAGACCACATTATGATGTGGGTTTGTTCGAGCTGTTCGACATGAGACGATCGTAGATTATTGATTAGCGGTTTAATCACAGCGGGTTTAAGTGTCGGGACTTGGTTTGAGTCTCGGGGTGATTTTGATGATTAGAGCGTTACCGGGAGATAAAGGGTAACGGGATGAGAATTATTGGTGTTTATGATTTTCGAGAATAACGGGAATTGGAGAGCGTTAATTATGATTAACGAGTTAGGAGGAAAGTACCAAAAATGCCTTTAGGAGCCTTTAGAAAGTATTAAATGACCTAGGGGTAAAATGGTCATTTCACCCCTAGGATAGATATAACCTTATTTAGCTGAAAAGGTGAAGGAAAAACAGAGTATCATTGAGAGTTCTTCCGTACCTTCTTTTTCTCTCTGTTCTTTGTGGTTTTTGAGCCAACTTTGAGGATTCTAGCTTGGGAAGCAAGCCTTGGGAGTTTGGGAGTGTGTTCCATCATTGAAGAGCTTCGTAAGCCAAGCTTTGGGTAAGTTTCTAACCATAGTTTCTCTGGTTTGCTCTGTTTTAGTTTTGTTTTGCAGCTGAAATGTTTAGGGTGAATTCATGGGTTTTGTTGGGAGTTTTGGCTAGGGTTCCCATGCTTGTGATGTTTGGGATGTGTTGGGATGGTTTTTGGGTTCATTTGGCATCAAGAATAAGCTTTGGAAGCTTGGGAATCGAGTTAGAATCGAAGGAGATGAAGAAAGTCGGTTCAGGGGTGTTCTGGGCTGGAGGTAGCGCTACAGCGCCCACCCTAGGGCGCTATAGCGCTCCTCAGGAGGGTTTCTGGCACTTGGGCGGTTCTGAGTATAGCGCTGTAGCGCTAGGGGTTGAGCGCTGTAGCGCTACCCTGTTCCTTCCAAACCCCGTTTTGAGTGTTTTTAAGGGTTTTTGACTTGGGGTTTCAATCCTTAAGGCCCGGGATCGATTCTACTCACCGTGTGGGCATGTTTCGAGGTCCCGAGGATGGTGCTTAGGTTAAGACCCTATTATTGTGGATTCTCATTAATGGAGGTTATAATTGGTTGTGATTAGGTAACCGCTAAGGAGCTAAAAGACCGATCGTTCTCAGGGGTCGTCTTTATCATACTTCTCGCTCGAACTTGAGGTAAGAAAACAGTGTATGGACACAGTTGCACCCTGTACAGGTATATGACATGCATGGTTTGATATTGAGGCATGTTGTTTGTTCTATGTTAACGTGGATTGCATATCAAATGCTAATGATTGCTAATCACCTGTTTAAGACACTGACTAGTCAGGGACCGACTCTAAAGTCGATGATCACGCATTGAATGGCTCTATGGCATTAATGCGGGACCGGCCCTAAGGTCGATGAACTTATAAGCGCTTGCCTGGTCTACGACCAGATGACTATAGCCAAGGTATATGACCCCGGTGACCGTTTGTCACGTGGCTAAGGGACGTTGTCCATAGTTTCGACTCTAGAGTCGTGAGGAAGGTTATGTTGGTGATCAGTCACCATGCACCTGTCCTGAACAAACTTATGAATGAAACACTTATCGATTAAGCCCTGGTGACCCTATCGTCACATGGCTAGAGGGAGCGATGCTCATTACTGTGACTTTTGGCTATTGTCACCTATTTGTTGGACTGATAGTCCTGGATGATTATTATGATCGTTGTTGATATTATACCGTATCTTATTGTGTTTTCTTGCTGGGCCTTGGCTCATGGGTGCTACGTGGTGCAGGTAAAGGAAAGGAAAAGCTTGGCCAGCCTTGAGTGGAGAGCTTGGGCGGTGTGATGTACATACAGGGCCGCTTGACTGCCACGGTCAAGGAGTTCTCAGAGGGACTAGGGGTTTACCCTATTTTTGCCGCTTAGGCCGGCGGGGATTGTATATATGAAACTGTAGCGACTCTTTTGTAATACGAACTACTTGTAAACATTTTAAAAGGCTCATGAGCAGTTTATTTACTTAACGAAAAGTACCCTTTCCTTTTTGCTGGTTTTCACCTTAACCTGATATTAACACTTAGATCACGTTTTTAACCAAAGGACTCGGGTAGCGGGTCAAATTTCTGGTTCACCGTTCTCCGTAACTGTTCTGGGGTAGCCAGGGCGTTACACCTATGCTCCCTAGCAGTTCCCCCATTCTCTGGCCTTCGCCCAGCTCGTCTTTCCCTATCACCATGGGTCGGCTGTGTATTCCTCCGAATTGGCGAGGGGTGCCTCATCGGAGATGGTGAGTGTCTTATTAGCGATGGTGGCTGCCATCCATTATGGGGCCTAGAAGGCCCTGAATTTGCTCGATCAGGTTCTGCAACATTCTGCGCGGTACCAGGATTTTGGGTCCGAGCTTACTCCGGCTGGTGCCTCTGCAGTTGGGTTGGCAGGACCTTCAGCCCGGTTACCCCTCCGGGGTCTCAGTGGGACAGACTGCTCTGCCGGTGGCGGAGGTGGCCCTGCTCTTCCGGTGGTCGCGCTTTTACGCGGTCGACCTTGAGGGCTATGGGGTGGAATTTGAGCATCCCGTGGAGGCGGAGCCTGGGTATCTTGCGGAGGTGGGGCTTGAGCTGCTTGCGCTTCAACAGCTAGAATGGCTGGCTTTTCGTTGCATTTTTTGGCTACTGCCAACTGCTTACACAATTGACGATTTTTGAGTTCCACAATCGGGACATATCTCTCAGGGTTGTATTACATGTCCTCATCGTCCCTGGGGGCAGGTGGTCCCTGAGATTCGGATGAACCACTCCTCTCATCGGAGTCAAAATCTGCCATAGGCTGCTTTCCAGGGCACCGAGGGTACTCTTCCTCATCTAGGATCTCCTCCTCAGGGATATTTGGATCATTTGCAGCCATTGCTAATTTGAGAGGCTTTCTGACTAAACAGATCATTCACGCACTGTTTAATGGCTCTCAATGAAAGCACCAAACTGTTGACGCCGTTTTTCGTTAACTTAAATAGGAGAGCAATTAAACAAGAAAATATTGGAGGAAATGAACAAAGAAGAACACAAGAGGGTTTTTATGTGGTTCGACAGTTAAATCTGGCTAGTCCATGAGTCTATGTTATTAAGACTTGGGAGATTTCTGGAAACTTTTCAGAGAATAGTTGCCCAGAGTTTTCTCTCAAGAAATCAGAAAATCGATCCCTTTACAAATGGTGCTTCCTTCTCTATTTATAGAGAAGGTTGCAGAATTCATTTCCACATATCTCGGGAAGATATTCTATGAATCAATTAATATAATGCCATTTAATACATTATTTCCTACATACACGGAAATGTCCCATAAAATGTGGGATCGGATAACAAATTAAATAATATCCCTTAAACATTGGGATTGCACAACAATAAGTACGTTCACATATATCTGATTAACTCAGATATGAGATTCATCAAATCTCTGAGACTAGCAGTCGATGATGAGCTCGTCGCCTAACTGTGTCTAATCTCGAAACAGATAGATATTGACGATGTCGGTACATTCTAACTCGAACTAGTCTGGAAGGCCAGAGATGGTTCAAGGATGTGTCTAAGTGTCACACCATGCTATTTGCGACCTCAGATTATTTCGAGGCTACGCATTAGTCCTTCTCACCTCCGAGGTTACCGTTTACAGAAACGGTTTAACTGAAAGGACGCACGGCGACCGTACCTATTTCGAGCTTACACACGAGCCTAGATTTCGAGATCACAATCTTACGCTAAAAATCTTGGTGTAACACAAAGCTAAATAATATTATTTTAATAAAACCCCAACACTTTTTATTTCCTCTACTCCTTTGCAATAACAAAACATATATATATTATATACAAATAATTTTATGTATATACATATAAATAGGTAACAAAAGTATTTAGTAAAAAAAAAGAAGCAAAATTTTGTAGCCAACAAAGTTTTTTCTTCAATGAACCATAATCCAGAAAGAGATTGATTTTTGTATATCTCTTCTTGTATAAAAAAGTGTGTAAATAACGAAAATTATTTGTTTTAACGATTTGTTTTGTAACGAAATATTCTAAATATTTAACGGAATATACTTATAAAATTAATTAAAAATAAATATTTATTAATTATATTAATATAATTCAAATTCAAATTCAAATTCAAAGTCAAAGTCAAATGTATTAAAATATCATTATTATAATAATATGTAATACAATTTCTCAATATATATATAATACAAGGACTAGATATTTAATAATTATATTAATATGAATTCAAATATTATTATTATAACAATATTTATATACAAGACTAGATATTTAATACTTATAATAATATAAATTTAAATATTATAAAATATCATTATAATACATATAATACATAATCTACATTTTTATTAAAAAAAACTATCATTTATGTTTAAAAAGATTATCATATTATATATATTTTAAAAAAATCATTAATAATGTTTTGGTTTAATTTTTAATTTTATGGTTATGCTATTTTTTTATATATCATATTATTTATTTATTTGAAATTTATATGACAATAATAAAAATTTAATAAAAATAAATGATAAATTTTATAAATAAAACTAAGTAAACGTGAATTGCACATTGTATCTAGTATATATAAATATATATATGTAAAATTATGGAAACTTGTTATATAAATATATATAATATGTCTGATTATTGCAAAGGAGGAGGGGAAGAAAAAATGTTGTCTTTCTATTAAATTTTTTAATTTAGTTTTTTATTATTTAAAATAATTATTTTATTTTAATTTAATATTAAATTAAGTTATAATTTATTTTCTTAACGTTTCTGTTAAAATATAAATGGAGTTAAATAAAAGGATCCAATTGCCACTATTAGTAAACTTAAGGATTTAATTGCTAAGGAAAAAAACTCAAGGACTAAACTGACGATCTACGCATAACTTAGGGGGCAATAGTGCTAAAAACCATTTGTATTAATATAAATTCTGGCAAGAATTTCTATTATCTACACATTTTTTTATATAGAAGATATATATGTAAATTAAAAGTGGCATTATTTTTCATAAGTTAATAAGGCTAACACTATATTACTTTTAAATTTTTTGAGATAAAAAGTATAAAACCTTCGATATAATAAGTTATAGATTTTTGCCAAGAACAATAATTATTCAAATACATATGCTAAAGTTTAATTTAATTAATATATATATATATAAATATACATGATCGTATTGACACGCTAAATGTAACGGTGTTATTCCATTCGAATATTTCATATTTTTGTCGGCACCACAAAGTAAAGCATTCTTCAAAGTCTAGGAAAAAATTATTTTAATTATTATATTATGTTGAATATATATATAAATGAATATTATATAGGCATATAATAACTATGAGTTTTTTTTCATTATATATGTATATATTACCTCTGCATCACCACATCTAGCAGCATGATGAATAATTGGCTCATTATCTCTATTATTATTAGTTTCCATGTGCTGGTGATCATGATCTTCAATCATAAATAATCTAGTTGAGTCGTACTCTGAACTTAGTAACCTCTCAAAAATATTATGATCATAATAGTACCTAACAATATATAACAAAACAACAAGAAAAAATTATACGAATTAAAGATCATATATAATTTTATATATCTTGATGTATATAAATAAAGAATATATATCCATTATTATTTATCTAAATATTTTTTTAAACAAGTACAAGTTTACAATACCAAATAATTCTTAACAACGAAATTATAATATAATAATTACCTTAACAAGTGAGCACAGTCTCTACTTCTAGATATGTTGTGCGCACTGGAAACTTCCATCATATATGGATCATTAAGTACTTTTGCATGTAATTTGCGAGTATAAAATCTTATGTGTTCTAGCATATTTGAATCCTAACGAAATATTCAAATGAATATAAAACATAAACATATATATATATATTCGATGATAATCATTAGGTTTTGATTGATTTAATTATGTCAAAATTACTACATAATAAGCTTCAAATAAGGGCTCAATCATCTTGTTACGCGAAGGACGTTCCAATCCTTTCCAGAAGACATTGGCAATTTCCTGTCATTATTAATTATTGATAAGAAGAAAATTCATGGTAAGATAAATTATTAGACAATACGTAGACATATATATTAATTTATAAATAATAAAAATAAAACTTACATTATTACGATATTGATGATCAATTTCGACAGCTTTAACCCAAATCTTGAAAAAATGTTTTTTATAGAGATGATATAAACCAGGGCATCTGGACGCATGTTCCATCGTCTCCATATGGGTAGATTGGAACCATTTTCGAATGGAAATCCAATTTGGATCCTATATATATATATAGTGAGAACAATATTATAAATGATGATATATATATATATACATATGCAAATCGTGAGAACAATATTATAAATAATGATATATATATATTATAAAAAACTTTAAATATGATGACACACCTTACCTTACCCATCCATTTGGGACCAGCAAGATTGTAAGCTAACAGTAGAGTGTACATGGTAATGACAGAAACATATATAATAAGAAGAGTTATTAGTTAAGAATTTAGAAGCCAAATTTTGATGTTTTTCTTTTTCAACTGTGATTATATATGATAATATATATATATATTATGGAATTGATCACTTAATTAGTTTCCCATTTTTTCTAATTATAAATAACCAACATAAAATCGGGTAACATTATATATTAATTGTAATTAATAACCTAATAACTTTCCGGATTATATATAATATTGTGTATATTTATATACATTACGTACTGTCCAAGTATAGTGTTGTAATTTCTTAATTTGATTATATATTAATGATAATAATCAAATCCGGCAAAATTATTATAAACCAAATCAGGTAACAGCAGTAGTATTATTATATATAATATTGTCCAAATTACTCTTTTGTATATAATTAATGATAATGAACAAAGTAATCGGGTGGGTACAGTAGTGTGATGCTTATTTTAAATCCAATTGTGTTGATGATGATTATGATGATGAGGAGGAAGATTATTAGAAATCATTTTGAAGATGAGGAGGAGTGTTATGATTATAGAGCATGGTGTGATCTTCCCGAAGAGATACTAAGTTTGATAATGGAAAAGTTGGGTTTCATGGACCAAGCTCACTTTCGTGCTGTGTGCAAGAACTGGCAACTTGTAAAAGGTATCAAACCATCCCAATGGCTTTTTTATTCGTTTTGTAATTCTACTAATAACAATACTAGGAGTAAAAGTATTCAAAAATATCACCTCTACAATCTGTGTACTGGAAAAACATATCAATTCAAAACAAAGTAAGGCACAGGCACAGGTGTAGTAGCTTTGGTATTAGTAGTCCTACTAATTATGTGTATGACTGGAATAGCACCTGCGTGGCTGTGAAATCAGGTTGGTTGCTACTCATAAAAGCATGTTGCGAAGCATGTTATTTGTACAATGCAGTCACTCAAGAGGCTATTTCTCTTCCCCCAAGGAAATCAAAACAAGCATACTACTCCATCAATGATGTCTTCAATTACTTTGACTTCAGTCTCATCAAAAAACGACATTTCGTTGTGTATCACGTCGACAAAGGCATCAATTACAAAAACACGATTCTCATCAGCAGATGGCGTAGTACAGGTGATGAGAAATTAGGTTGGAGATATAAGCTGTTTAAATTAGGGGAGGAATTGAATCTTCTCAACGTAAAGTATGTCAAGGGAACTCTTTTCTGTGTCTTTAGTAATGGAACAGTGCAAGCTTTTAATGATAATGATCTGAGTTTGAGCATGGTTGTGAAATCAGAGAACATCCACATCCCTGGAAAGTTGTCCCAAGATTTTATGACGACGAGTGGAGAATTAGTAGCTGATTTGGAAGAACAAGAGCTTTTCCTAGTGTATCCTCCTAGTCCTAGTCCTAGTCCTAGTCCTAGTCCTAGTAATATTGATTGGCGCATTTTGAGGTTGGATTGGTCGAACAAGACATGGGTCGAAGAAATGAGTTTGGGTTCGAGAGTGTTGTTTTGCTTTCATAAATATTATGCTAAAACTCATCTATCTATGCTTTCAGCGCAGCAGGACTATGCAGATGACAGATTTAAAGGCTACATATGTCATCGTAATGCTGCTTCACCTAACTTTGATTGTTTCCCTTTCTACAAAGGAGGCTGCAATAATAATAATAATCAGCTCAAAATACAGTGGCCTCTCCGCTTGCCTGAACATCTCATGGAAGCATTTTGGTTTCATCCTCCTACTATATAATAACAATAGTAGTCTTATATATACATTGGGAATTTTAACATTAATATTAGTTTCATATTTGTGGTAGTCCTAGCTAGGGCATCTTCAATGCAAATTATTTTCAACCAATCATATTTCTATTCTTTATTGAAAAGAATAAAAAGATGAAGAAGAAGGTTGACAATGTTGCCACTGGTGATGTAATATCTGTCTTCCCGAAAGAGTAATTTCGTAATTTCACCACTGGGGACATTTTTGTCTTTATGCATATTTTTTTAAAATTAGATATGTATGATTTCCAATGGCAATAAAATTCATGGTTTCTTTTATGTTTGAATTTTTGTGGTATTACGACATGAGTATAATTCCAAGTGAATAGATAACGGCTCGGGTTAAGTTGTTACTTATTTAATTGAAAATTATTATTACTATGGACATAATAGTAATAATAATATGCATGAAATTATTTTATATTATGATGTGTAAATTTTGGTTTGCCATATTATTATTATTATTTGATTGAATTAAATAATTATAACTAATTGAAATTTGTGAAAAGACCTTAATACCCTCAAGTTTGGGATTGGTTCAAGGGGCATTTTAGAGACTTTATTTTTCTGACTTAACATGATTAAAAATTCATAGAATTTGTCAAATTTCGAAATCTAACTGATGATACCAGTTGTGGAACCTTAGTCTACTGACGTGGCAGCCATTGGAGGTTTCTTTATGGCTAAGCATGGCTAGCTGATGCTAAGGTGAAGTAGTGTGTAGTATTAGTAGTAATTATTATTTTGGAAATAAAAATTGGAACGAATTACCGATAAAGTTTCTGGTTGAGACGTGGACTATGTCGCTCTCTTTAAGACGTTTCGCGGCTCTGCCCTAAGTGTGCATGGCAACCTATAAACCACGACGTCCCCAACATAAAACAACCACTGTATACGAAACCCTTCTTCACCGAAATGAATCGCTCATGTATACCCTCAAAAATTGCTCTTCGAAAATTTGAGTTTTTTTTTCAAAATAATTGTAGTCTCATGTAATTCTGATGCAACATATGAAGAGAAGTCGATAAAAAATAAAATGGTAAGTGTACGCCCTGTTTTTTCCCACGGGCTGATTAGCGAGCCGAGCTGTGGCCTAATCATAATTATCTCGTGGACGTCCCACAGACCGGAGCTTCCGTCAGTAGGTCGTACCTCCTTTGCTCGAGGAAACTCAAGGGTTCGCCAAGGTTGCACAAGACTTGACCCCGAATTCTGAAGGCCTATGGTCGAGTTAGGTATCCAGCTCGCGGTACGAACTGAGTATGGAGGCTATGACCCTTTGTAAAGTCAACACACGCAAGGTAAACGTGCATATATCAGACATCACGTGTCTGATATGCCCCTGACTTCTCGGACACGCAGCAGGAACGTGCATATTCAGACACTCACGACTGGGTTGGGCCGTGCGGCCCATCATCCCCTTACCTATCGATTTGACCATACTTATGTGTCAGGTTTAGGAATTAATCATGAATGTCACATAGTTGATGTGATAGATAAGAGGGTCACGGGATGACCTTCCTACCAACTCCCTGGTGCCTTCTCCTATAAATATGGAGACCCTGGGACTTAATAAGGGTTGGATTCTCTATTGTAAGAAAGGCCCTGTAATCAAATATCCAGTATAGAGCAATAATACTGACTAGTGGAGTAGAAGGATTTTAACCTTTGAACCACTCAAAAAAACGTGTCTTGTGTCATCTCTTTCCTTTTCTAAGATCTTATATCTGTTTCGGTTCACATTTAGCACTAATCCCTGTCTCTTCATTTCTTAATTACCTGTTGGCGAAGAACTGCGTCAACAGTTTGGTGCTTTCATTGAGAGCAAGTTCGATTAGTGTTGTTGCATACATCCAACTATGGTGGCAACTCGATCCAGGTACGGTAACGAGACAGAACAACATGATGGGCAGGAGGCTCATCATACGGCCATCCCTGGTGAACAAGTTCCTGAAGTCCAGCAGCGGCCCGGAAAGCAGCCGGCGGGCCAAGATGATACTGGTAGTTCGGCGCCTCGACCGCCTAATCCGAACCCATGTTATTATACTGCGGTGGAAATGGAGAATGCTCAACTGAGGAGCCAGTTAGCAACAGCTAGCCAACAAATTAAGGATATGCTGGCCCGACTACCCCCTCTCACAACCGACGCTAACGTCGGAGAGAGGCAAGGTGAGGCTCCTAAGTCTCGCCGGGGTAATCGGTCCAGGCACAGCCGTTCGGACAGACTTCCAGCAGCCAACTCCACCCCTTCATCACACCATCAAGAGGCAGACTTCGGAGGAATGCAACAGCAGTACAGCCGTTCGGTCAGGACATCGACTCCTAGCTCCCAACCATCCTCGAGGACGCCCAGAGGAGCTCAAGGAAATTCTCGAAGGAGATCCAGAGCGGGCTCACGACATCAGCCCGTTCCCAAAAACCATCCTGCGCCTCGTCCAGATCGCCAGGCGCGGGACCAGCAGGTTGGCAGGACCAAGAGGCCCCCACCAAACTTGATCCGCCCTGACGGAACTAGGATAGCCTCTCCAGTCAGGCATCCTCCTTCTCCAATCAGATATCTGTCTCCTCCTCGGCCCGTCCGAGACATCCCAGCCTATGGGAGTAGTAGGAGAAATCCGCCATTGGCAGGACCTTCCCGGCGTAGCAGGGCGCCGAGGGAAAGCCCAGATCCTCAGCACCAGAGGCGGACTCCAAGCATATCCAGCAGAAGCCACTGGACCGGCAGCCGCCGGAGTAATTTCTCTAGGGGAGACCTACGTCAGCGTTTAAGTTCGGCACAAAGTCATCAAACCACCCAGGGAGGACCTTCGAGATCGCCTAAACTCTCACAGAGGGGACCGAGCAGGAGATGGCCAGGCTCGCTCAGGGGGGGGCTCTGTCCGAAGTACGTAACGGAGGGAATGTCCCAAATAACCTATCTCAAGATAGGAGGGGCAATAACCCACCAAATATGTACAATGGATACGGAGTTGTTGAATAGCCCCGGAATAACCAAGGACATCAGGACCAAACCCTCGAGCGTTTGACTCAGATGGAGGAGCTGATGAGGAAGCTCCTATCAGAAAAAGAAAAAGACGAATATGATTCAGGGGACGAGATGGAACTCTTCGCCCCCAGTATAGCAGCAACGGCGTACCCATCTGGTTTCCGTATGCCTCACTTGTCAAAGTTCAATGGGGACGGAGACCCATCGGACCATCTAGGGATGTTCAACACCCTGATGATGGCCCATAACATTGGCCCCGAGCTGAGATGTTTAATTTTCCCTTCCACACTGACTGGACCTGCCAGGCAGTGGTTCAAGCAAAGTAAAAGACAGTCAATCAGTTCCTGGAAGATCTTCTTAGCTAACTTCAAGAGGGCATTCCGAGCCTCTCAGGCCGCCCGTGTTCAGGCGGACTCCCTGACTAATGTGAGGCAGCAGCCCGGTGAGACCTTGAAGGCCTACCTGAGCAGATTCGCGAACGTCCCTGCTCGAGCCAGAGACACGGATGATAGCTCCAAGCTCATGGCCATGAGAACTGGAATCCTCGTCGGAGGAGACCTCTGGAAGGACATACAAAGGAAGGGAGTCAGCTCGGTTAACGAATTCCTTAACAGGGCCCAAGAGTGGATAAACTTGGAGGAAGCTGAAGCTTCAGCTGCGGGAACCAGCCAGGTCCCCGAGCAGCCCGCTGGAGTAGGGACGGAGGTCGTGGCAGCGACCCAAAACGTCACACAAAACAACCAGCCCGGTGGAGGCAAAAGAAAGGGAAATGGCGAAAACAGTCCGCCCGACCAAAAGAAGAACAAATCCATAGACAAGTTTAAGCCCGTCTTCGCGACTTACACCGAGCTAACCCAGTCTAGGGAAAATATCTTCCTAGCCAACTCTACTCGAGTCCCTTGGAAGAGGCCGGAGCCACTAAAACACCACAAGGGGAAGAGAGACACTTCTAAGTTTTGTCGTTTCCATAACGACGTCGACCACAATACCGACGATTGCAGACATCTAAAAGATGAGATCGAGACTCTCATCCGAGCCGGCCCCTTGGCTCAATACGCACGGAACAGGGTTCCAGCGAGTCGACCTGCTCCAGAAGTCCCGGCAAGTCTGCCCAGGTCTCGAGTAGATCAGGATGTCCCTCTTCCCATGGTCGGAGGAGAGATATCCACCATCTCTGGAGGTCCGCACATGGCCGGCACGAGTAGAGGTGCCCAGAAGAGATACGTGAACGAACTAAAGGCTCATAACGAAGTGGAGTTCATTCCGGAACAGCTTCAATCAAAGCAACAGCGATTGGAAAGGCAACCAATCATTTTTACGGAGGAAGATGCAGGCCATGTCTAGTTCCCTCACAATGATCCTCTGGTCGTAGCAGTCCAGCTCGCCAACCGGAGAGTGAGGAGGGTACTGATAGACAACGGGAGTTCGGTGAACCTCCTATTCCGATCCACCTTAGAGAAGATGGGTTTGACTGTCGCCGAGCTGAAGGCAACCTCCATGATGTTGTATGGTTTTTCGGGAGAAGGATCAGCAGCGATAGGGACGATCGAGTTAATGATCACCCTAGGTGAAGGGTCTCGGACAGTCTCCAAACTCCTCAAGTTCGTGGTCATTGATTGCTCCGCTGGCTACAACGCCATTTTGTGCCGACCTATGCTCATAGCCTTCGAAGCCGTCACGTCCATTCGCCACCTCACAGTGAAGTTACCTACTTCAACGGGAATCTGCACTATCCAGGGCGATCAGCTTACTGCCAAGGAATGCTACAACATTTCCATGAAGGGAAAGTCTAAACCCGGACAGCTAGCGATGGCCATTCAAGGCGAAGAGGAATCTCAGGAACCCTTAGCTGATCCTGAGATTGAAAAACCTTAAAGCGCCGATGGGGAAAATTTCGTCTTAAGTGAGGACATTGACCCCCCGAATAGGCGAGGATAGATTTGAGCTCCAGGCTATTGAGGAGCTCGAGGAGGTGAGTATCGATCCGCAGAACCCTTGTCGGAAGGTCAAGCTCGGGAAAAACCTCTGTAGCAAGAGGAAGACGGAGCTGACTACGTTTCTGCAGGATAACTTGGACGTATTCACATGGTCGCACAAGGACATGGTGGGAATTAGCTCGAGGTTCATCATGCACACCCTTCATCTGGATAAAAGCGTTCCTGCCAAGCCTCAGAAGCAGAGGCATTTAGGAACAACTCGAGCTGAAGCCCTAGAGGAAGAGGTATCCCGGCTCAAGAAATGCGGCTTTATCCATGAAGCCAAGTTTCCAATATGGGTTGCCAACCCCGTGCTGGTCCCGAAGCCTAACGGGAAATGGCGGACCTACATTGATTTCTCCGACCTGAATAAAGCCTGCCCCAAGGATTGCTTCCCATTGCCCAGGATCGACCAGTTGGTGGATGCCACGGCGGGGCATGAGCTCATGTCCTTTATGGACGCATACTCAGGCTACAATCAGATCGCGATGAATCCGGCGGACCAGGAACACACCAGCTTCATGAGCCCGACTAATGTCTATTGTTACAAGGTCACGCCGTTCGGGCTGAAGAATGTTGGAGCTACCTACCAAAGGCTAGTCAATAGAATGTTCGCGGACCAGATCGGGAAGAACATGGAAGTGTACATTGATGACATGCTAGTCAAGTCAAAGACTGCCGATAACCATGTCTCCGACCTGGAGGAGTGTTTTAAAATACTACGGGAATATGGCATGAGGCTCAATCCACAGAAATGCACTTTTGGAGTCACGTCAGGGAAATTCCTGGGGTTCATAATCAATACCCGGGGAATCGAGGCGAATCCCGACAAAATCATATCATTGCTCGAGCTTCCTTCGCCCAGGTCGCGAAAAGATGTCCAAGGCCTGACAGGAAGAGTGGCAGCCCTGAACCGGTTTATTTCCAAGTCCACCGATAAGTGTTTGCCCTTCTACAACCTGCTCCGAGGAAACAAGAAATTTGAATGGACAGTAGAATGCGAAAGCGCATTCCTCGACCTAAAGGCACATCTGGCTGAGCCGCCCGTTCTATCCAAACCCAAGGCAGGAGAGCCTCTTTTTCTCTACCTGGCTATCACTAAGGAGGCAGCTAGTGCTGTTCTGGTACGAGAAGAGGACCAAGTTCAGAAACCAGTCTACTACATCAGCAAGAGACTTCTATGGGCTGAATCCCGATACTCGCTGATGGAGAAATTGGCATTCTACCTTATCACGGCCTCGCGAAAGCTCAGGCCGTACTTCCAGTCCCACACGATTCACGTCATGACCGATCAACCTTTAAGGCAGGTTTTGCAAAAACCTGAAGCATCGGGACGTTTGTTAAAGTGGGCAGTCGAACTCAGTCAGTTCGAGATTTTCTACACTCCGCGAACTGCTATAAAGAGTCAGGCCCTGGCCGATTTTGTGGCAGAATGCACGGGATTCCAGGAAGATCCAATAGAGGACTCACCCCAAGTCACCTCGCCCCAGGCGTCGTGGAGGATCTTTGTGGATGGTTCATCCAACGAGAGCGGCTCCGAGGCTGGAATCATTTTGATATCCCTCGAGGGACATAGATTCCACTCGGCGCTGAGGTTCGGGTTCAAAGCCTCCAACAACGAGGCCGAATACGAAGCTTTGCTTGCCGGGCTGAGGATAGCCCAGGAGTTAAAGGCGAGCTCCGTCCAGTGCTTCAATGACTCCCAGCTCGTGGTAAACCAGGTTCTGGGCGAATATCAAGCACGGGGACCCAAGATGGCTGCCTATCTGGCAAAGGTGAAATCTGAGCTGTCCGCGTTTGAGCGAGGCTCGATCGAACAGATACCTCGGGAGTAGAACGCTAATGCTGATGCTCTTGCCAAGCTCGCCACCTCTGGGGAAACGGAGACACTGGGTCTGGTACCAGTCGAATTCTTGGTAAAACCAAGCATAGAAGAAGTCAGGACGGAGGTCGAGATGATCGATACCAGGCCGACCTGGATGACCCCCATCCTTGAATATCTCGTCGAAGGCAAGCTGCCTGAAGGGCGTAACGATGCACGACGAGTCCTGTATCAAGCTCCTAGGTATACGATATTCGACGGGGTATTGTATCGACGTGGGCACTCCCTACCTCTCCTCTGGTGTGTTCTTCCAAGTGAAGCAAAGGCCATCCTGCAGGAAGTGCACGAAGGATTTTGCGGAGACCACACTGGGGGGCAGAGCTTAGCCTTAAAGGTCCTCAGGCAAGGGTATTACTGGCCAACTCTGTCCAAAGACTCGATCTCATACGTAAAGAAGTGTGACAAGTGCCAGCGGTTCACCGCAGTTGCCCGAGCTCCTCCAGTCGAGCTGAAGATGATCTCGTCCCCATGGCCGTTTGCCGTTTGGGGGATAGACTTGGTGGGCGCCCTCCCCACTGGAAAAGGCGGGGTCCGTTACGCCGTGGTAGCCATCAACTACTTCACTAAGTGGGCTGAAGCAGAACCTTTGGCAACAATAACGTCCAAAAGGGTGCTGGACTTCGTGGTTAAAAGCATCATCTGTCGGTTCGGCCTGCCTAAGAAGATCGTTTCCGACAACGGCACCCAGTTCGACAGCGACCTGTTCACCGAGTTTTGTGAAAGATACGGAATCATAAAAAGTTTCTCCTCCGTGGCCTATCCTCAGGCTAATGCCTAGGTCGAAGCTGTCAACAAGACTCTAAAGATGAGCCTCAAGAAGAGATTGGATGAAGCAAAGGGGGTCTGGCCAGAGCAGCTCCCACAGTAACTATGGGCATACCGGACCTCGCATCGAACTCCTACGGGTCATACTCCCTTTTCCCTAACCTTTGGGAGTGAGGCAATCCTCCCCGTGGAAATTAAGGTGCTTTTGCATAGAGTTCAGTCTTACGATCAAGATCGAAATCACGAGCTCTTGTGCAATTCCCTCGGTCTAGTTGATGAAAGGCGAGAGGATTCGCAACTCCAACTCACCCATTATCATCAGAAAATCACTCGCTACTTCAACACCAAAGTCAAAAAATGCGCCTTTAGCGTTGGCGACTTGGTCCTGAGGAGAGTTTTCCTGGCCGGGAAGAAATATTATCAATGATTCACTTGTAAGGCTTAGAAGGCCATTTTTTATGTATTAATGAGAATAAGCTTTTTGTGCATGTTTGCAAGTGTAATCTAAAGTAACCACGAAAGACCCCTTTCCCAGTTACTTGGGGGGCATATGGTACCTGGATATAACCAGGTCTCCTTAATGACTTAAAAGTTGATTCATATCGATTGACCGTTGTTTTCTCATAAAACGCGAGACATTGATAAGGGTTAATGCCAACTAAGTCCTATCCTGGTCTTAACCGGGTCATGAAACTTAGAAGTTGATTTAAATCTATTGATCGTTGTTCTTCTTAAAGAGCTCGAGATATGGATAAAAGTTAACGCGAACTAAGTTTTCAAATTAAGTTCCTGGTCTTAACCGGGTCATAAAACTTAGAAGTTGATTTAAATCTATTGATCGTTGTTCTTCTTAAAGAGCTCGAGATATGGATAAAAGTTAACACGAACTAAGTTTTCAAATTAAGTTCCTGGTCTTAACCGGGTCATAAAACTTAGAAGTTGATTTAAATCTATTGATCGTTGTTCTTCTTAAAGAGCTCGAGATATGGATAAAAGTTAACACGAACTAAGTTTTCAAATTAAGTTCCTGGTCTTAACTGGGTCATAAAACTTAGAAGTTGATTTAAATCTATTGATCGTTGTTCTTCTTAAAGAGCTCGAGATATGGATAAAAGTTAACACGAACTAAGTTTTCAAATTAAGTTCCTAGTCTTAACCGGGTCATAAAACTTAGAAGTTGATTTAAATCTATTGATCGTTGTTCTTCTTAAAGAGCTCGAGATATGGATGAAAGTTAACACGGACTAAGTTTTCAAATTAAGTTCCTGGTCTTAACCGGGTCATAAAACTTAGAAGTCGATTTAAATCTATTGATCGTTGCTCTTCTTAAAGAGGTCGAGATACGGATAAAGATCAACATAAACTAAGTTTTTCAAGAAATTGTAACCGAAATGCGTAAAGGCAAAAAAGAGAAGATCAATTAAAAGCGTTAAAGCAAATTGTCTCGAGGTGAAAGCACCTCATGCAAAGGTTACATAAAAATTATTTAAAAAATACTGGGGGCACAAGAAAAGAAATGCCCTAAGCTTCGCCAGGTGGCCCCTGGGAGGTCGCCGTCTCGCCTTGCTCAGTGGCACCAGAGCCTTCCCCAGTCTCCGAGGGCGCCTCTTTATCAAGGCGAGCTTGGAACTTCACCAGCAAGCGCGCTCAGAGACTCGCTGACATAAAGGAGAAGTCAACGTCCGGATTGTAGACCCAGCAATGATAGAACAGATCTTCCATGGACTATTCCGAAGTGGTCCGCTCGGCCTCTAGGGCAGCCTGGGCGACCTGGACCTCTGTCTTTGCGGTGTCTAGGTCCGTCCTCGAGGTGGCAAGGGAGGTCTCGAGCTCTTGGACCTTCGAATGTGTCTTCTCTAGCTCAACCTGCGAGGCCGCCAGGGCATCCTTGGCCGCTTGCAGGGTAGTCTGATGCTCGTCCCTCATGTCCCCGAGCTGAGTTTTGGTCCTGATGATTCTCCGGTGGAGGGCGACAACGCTCTACGAAGACGGAAAGATAATTGCCTTAGAGAAAGAAAAAAAAAAGAACAACAGGGCAAAGTGTAAAAATGTAAAAATCCACAAAAAGGTTAAGGTTATCTTACCGTCATGGCCATGCCTAGTGAAGACTCCAGCACGCCCACCGGGCTCATTGCCTCGATGGCCCGGAGCTCCTTCCCGGTGAACTTGTATATGTGGCTGACGGCGTAGTTCGCCGACTCATACACTGTTCCCCGAAAGGCCTCGGGGATCTTCTCCTGGTCCTGGGGATTGACTGGGATGCGTACATCGAAAGGTATGATGGCCGATGTCCCGACCTCCGTTCCTGCGTCCTGGGCAGCGAGTGGAGCTCGCGGAGCCGCGGGAGGTATGTTTCTTCCCCCTGCGGCAGGAAGGACCGCTCCCGCGACCTGTGCAGCTGGGGCTTGATCCTTCTCCTTCGCAGGAGACTTGGTGGAGGCCCCGGCGGCGTTCTTGGACGTCCGGAGCCTCTTCATTCTTGGCCCGGGGGTGGCGTTCCCCCCAAAGACCGCACCTCGCAGGCTCTCCTCGGGCTGAGACATATCTTCTGTCAAAACAAGAACGTGGTTAGTTAGCAACCATACAGATACAAAAACTAAGGGGTAAAAGTAAAAAAAATATATGAACACTAAGGGAATCCTACCCCCCGAGCTAGAAGAAGAATCTAAGTCGATTACTTCCTGAGCTGGCGCAAGTTCTGGGTCCGGGTCTGACTCAGGGCTAGATTCCTCTACATATTGCCTAATCCCCAGAGCTACGACACCCCTCCGGAGTGATGGCCATGTGCTAAGGTTGGTCCCATACTCCTCAAATAGGATCGACCTAAAGGTTAGGGTGTTATCTACTACTACGGTACCCCTAGGCCGACTATCTTGGTAGTCCAGCACAAGCCGGTCGACACAATGGAGCAGGGTTGTGTTCAAGTCCGGATCACTTCGGTGACGATGGACGAGCTGCCTAGGATTGAACCTAGCCAGCCGGGGGTCTGCTGTGGCCCTATCTAGACTCCTAAACATGTAAGGGTTACCTTGGCCAGAAGGACCCGCGGCTGCTCCGGATTGGATCCTCTCCTCGCTCGTCCCCGGGGCGATCTCCAAGGTCCGCTTCCTATTCCTCACGAGGGGAACTTCGTCGCCCTCGTCCTCCTCATCTTCGTCTTCCATGACCTCCTCCACGGCGATGGGTCTGGTGTCGCGAGCTTAGGGAAGCCCCCGGGGCCTCCTGAGGTTCAAAGTCTGATTTAGGAAAATCAGCTTGTAGGCCACCATCGTCTCGTCTGTCACGAGCACGCGATAGTCCTTCTCGCTGGGGGGCAAGCCTGCCAGCGTTTCGTATTGGGCCTCGAGGGTCACAGATTTCTCTGTCCTCGCGAAGATGGCTGCAGAAATTGTCTAAGTCAGAAAGGGGTACGGGAGGAGCTAAAATGATACTTAACGTCCGAGCTGAGGATGAAAAACACTTACGAGGACGATTGAAGTAGTGGAGCTCGCAGTTTCTGAACCCCGTCGACATGAAGAACTGGTCCTTGAAGTCGTTGGGGTGGCTGGGAAACTCGATGACCGCAGCCGTATTGGGAAATCGGGTTAGATAGTAAAACTCGTCGCCTCGCTCTCGCTGATCCGGGCTGGCCTTGAGGCAAAAAAAATATAAGATGTCCGCAGGAGTGGGGACCTCCCACTCGTGCTTCTGAAACAAGTATTTCAGCCCCGCCAGCAAGCGGTAGGAGTTGGGGGGGAGCTAAAATGGGGCCAACCCCACGTAATTAAGGAAATCAGCAAAATACTGATCCAGCGGGAGGAAGGCCCTCACCTTAAAATGTTCGCCGCTCCAGGCCGCGAACGATTCGTCGAGCGGCGCACAGCTCCGCTCGCCCTCTGTGGCAGGTCGGGCCACCACGGATGCTCTCCCCAGGGCAATGTTGTGGGAGAGAAAGATTTTGTTGATCTTCGTCTGGTCGGTGACCTTTGAGATGATCCTCTCCGCCTCAAAGAAGGCATCGGGGGCGACCTCGACCTCCTACTCCATCGCCGGCCCAAAGTTGGGGATTGGGGAGTCCGGCATCACCGCCTTTCCTTTGTCCTGCTAAGAGGACGAGCTGCTGACAGTCTTCTTGGGATCATTCCTTTTCGGTGCCATCTGGTCGCCTAACGAATACAAGAAAATATTTCAGAAAAGGTGACCCAAGCGTGAGGTAAAATCAAATGTTATTTGCACGAGCTGAGGTAAGCCCAGCTCGTGGAGAGTGGGACCACGCGGTTCGATGAACACGCGCCTGTGCTCCCAACAGATCCCCGATTACTCAGAATTCGTGTGTCAGGAAGGTCAGGATAAAATTTGCCTTGGGGGGAAAGTTTCGTTAGGCAAGGTTGGCAAAACCGCCTGTGAGGCGTGTCCCCTAAGCTACCCGGTTTTGCACCCAACATATGTCACAAGTCCTACCCAGAAATTTTCCCCTGAAAAAGCATCCTGTAAGCCATACTCTTAAATGGTCTCATACGGCAAAGATACCCTAGCCTAAAAAGGGACTTTCACCCTCCGTGTCCAAAAAACCCAGTAAAACCATGCATGCGGCTACAGTAAAATATTTACCTAAGCTACAGTGAAATATATTTTTCAAAACGCACATGGTCGGGAAACTTACAATGTTTGACTAGGAGGTGGATGAAAGTATTGCCTGGGTGAAAGCTTCGTCGGAGTATCGGTTTCCAAAGTTTTGAAGAAATCCTGGCGTCTGAGCCTCTTGAATGCTGAATATAGCAGTCACAGAGAAGAGGGTTTTTTTTTTCGTCTGAGATGAAGAGAGAAGAAGATGAGAAATTCAGAAAAATTTCAAATGAAAGGGTGGCCCATGCGTAGGGTGGCCACCCCTTTTTTTATATACGTGAAGGGTCACGTGTAGAGGGTCGTTGGATGGCCCTGATGAGGGATCCGAGGCCCTCCACTCGAAATACGGAACGACGGCTGGGCATAGGCTAGGCCATTAAATGTGGTTCTCGTAAGACGTACCGTCACCAACCACGATGTTCCACGTATCAGGTGCCTGCGTAAGAGGTGGAATACGAAGAGTTCATGGGGAAGCTTAAAAGCCCCTACTGTGTTCTTACCCGCGTGGCATACCACGAGTAGGGACTTGGGGGGCAGATGTACGCCCTGTTTTTTCCCACGGGCTGATTAGCGAGCCGAGCTGTGGCCTAATCATAATTATCTCATGGACGTCCCACAGACCGGAGCTTCCGTCAGTAAGTCGTACCTCCTTAGCTCGAGGAAACTCAAGGGTTCGCCAAGGTTGCACAAGACTTGACCCCGGATTCTGAAGGCCTATGGTCGAGTTAGGTATCCAGCTCGCGGTACGAACTGAGTATGGAGGCTATGACCCTTTGTAAAGTCAACACACGCAAGGTAAACGTGCATATATCGGACACGCAGCAGGAACGTGCATATTCAGACACCCACGACTGGGTTGGGCGGTGCGGCCCATTATCCCCTTACCTATCGATTTGACCATACTTATGTGTCAGGTTTAGGAATTAATCATGAATGTCACAAAGTTGATGTGATAGATAAGAAGGTCACGGGATGACCTTCCTACCAACTCCCTGGTGCCTTCTCCTATAAATATGGAGACCCTGGGACTTAATAAGGGTTGGATTCTCTATTGTAAGAAAGGCCCTGTAATCAAATATCCAGTATAGAGCAATAATACTGACTAGTGGAGTATAAGGATTTTAACCTTTGAACCACTCAAAAAAACGTGTCTTGTGCCATCTCTTTCCTTTTCTAAGATCTTATATCTGTTTCGGTTCACATTTAGCACTAATCCCTTTCTCTTCATTTCTTAATTACCTGTTGACGAAGAACCGCGTCAACAGTAAGAAATGTTGATTAATTCGTGGGAGGAATCGTGGTCATATGCATTTAAAAACGGATCACGTTTACCACTTCTAATAAAACATTTTAAAATTTATTAATTAAATTATTTATTTTATTAAATAATTTTAGACAAAAAAAAGTGTGACACCACACCATCCGCCCGCCAGCTCAGCATGGCTCAGCACGACATGGTCGGACGACGGCACGCTCGCATGTGGTGGTCAGGTGTGTGAGTCCTCACCCATGCACACAAAACTGGGTACCCCTTAGGGCCCAAACCCAATTCTCATGGTTGTCTATTATATACCCTTATGAAAAAATATTCTTATCCCATGTGGGACTATTTCCATCACCACACACTTAACACTTCTTTTTTTTTTTTTTTAAATTCACACAAAGTTCCAACATTTTCCCACTTGAATTTTTTTAATTATTTTCTTGAGCAATAGCAGAATCTATAAGATTGCGGATAATAAATGTATCTTTCGATTTGAAAATTTGTGTAGTGAATACGATTTAGATTATACAAGAGTGACTCATAGTCTTGAACTCTATCTCTAACAATGTATCACACTCCAGTCTTTCAAGGGTGTAGTCAAAAGCCCGTGCGTTAATGGCCATGCACGTCTATCCCAGTATAGTGAATGCTCTAGAAATTTTTGTCCCAAATTTCATAAGAAGCGGCCCCACTTCCATATTCACATAGGTGATTCTATCAAGAGTACTCCTGTAGCTTGGTACTCCATTCCATGTAGAGTATAAATCTCATTAAGAGTTCCTATTAACTCATCCTCATACCGCTTTAGGACTTCATGCTTCTATTATGAAAATAGCATGATCAATACATATCGCCTCATAGCTTGTTATTACCCATTAAACCTGATTCTTGGGATCTCTAGTCTTTAGGTTGGGTTACCATCATGGGTGACTCATCATTCTAAGGACAGTAGTCCCATTCCTTTTGAAGTTCTATGGACTTTCTCTCTAGCTTGTCCCTTCGTCAAAGAATCTGCTAAATTATCGTCAGTGCGTACATGTTACACCCAAATTTCGAGAATAAAAATTTTCGTCTTTAAGTCAAGCTCGTAAAGTGTAAGATCGAAATATGTAAATTGGCCATGAGATCAGAATTAATGAGAATCGAGTGTGAGAGTCTCGGTTAATATTAAGACGGTGTAGAGTCCAAGAACTTTAATTAGCTAAGATAGATAATAGTATGATAGTATTTATAGCATTATCTTTGTTACTATGGATTTTTGGTTCAGACCGGGAATTATTTGGACACTCATAGTAGTACTTATAGATTTTCTAAGTTTAATCTATAGTTTAAGAATATTAAGTATAACCTAAGGTTTGATTAAAGTGACTGATATTAAGGATTATATTTATTATATTATAAGGTTTAGACATCAACCAATAGGATTTTAAACACATGTTATGAATGGTGATTAAGGATTAAGTATTTTTGGGGATTAAATCTAATAAGGAGTAAAGTTTGAATGTTATAGGGTCAGTCAGCAGCTTTGAGTACGTTGAGGGCTTAGTCAAGGCTGCTTACTCCATTCAAACTTAGCTAAAAATGTGTAATTTCGTGTTTAAATATTCAGCGTGTGCCGATATATCGCAGCTATAGGGGGCGATATATCGCAGCACGTAGATACGGAAAACACGAAACGATGCACGGTCGCCTCGGGCATACTGGCCCAGGCGATATATCGCCTACAGGGGGCGATATATCGCCTCCTTCAACATAAATTCAAACTCTTTTGAATTCATTTCCTTTCAGCCATTCAAACTCCTTCAACAGTCCAGCATCTTTTGAACGAGTCTCCAGCCTCTGCTGAACGATTATTCAAATGATTTTCACCTAAAAAGCCATTATTTTTATTCAAGTAAAATCAAGATCTTTTCATCTCCAAACTCTATAAATAGGACCTAGTACCCAGCCATTATTCACCTTTTGCTCTAAGTTCAGAAGCTGCTAGTGTTAAGTGAGTGTGAGAGTGTAAACACCTGGTTTGGGAAAATCATAAGCTTAAACATCATAAGCTTATCAAACACTTTGGGAAGTGAGGATCTATAGTATTTCGGTTGAGGTGTAGATTGGTCTTTCAAGTCTTTGAGGTGAACCCAAAACTCTAGTTCATTTCTATATTATGTTATTTTATTTCTCATAGTCTTCTACTCAATCTCTAACCTTAATCTTCATTTTGGTTAGGGAATCTAAGTTCTTGAGCACTTAAGTTTGGTAAGTGTGACTTTCAAATGGTTTAGTCTTTCCATCCCTTCATTTCATCTCCTTTCTTTAGACTCACTCTTGTTCATTATGGTTTTAGGAGTGTTCCAAAAGTCCCAACTCAGTCCATTATATTCCGGTAACTTTGGTAAGGAAAATAGGCTAGAATCAATATGTTATATGCTTATGTTATCTTATGTTTTATGTTGTTAAATGTGTTATGATATGTATGCATGTATGTTTGTAGGCTTGGGCATATGACCTACTTAGCTAGTAGGACCCCACTAATCCCATGGGCATATGCTTGTTTAGTCTATGGGACCCCAAGTAATAATGGCCATTATAATAAGTGTATGTATTAAGTGTTATGATATGTCTTTACGTTTATTATGAAATTTATGTGTATGACTATGTGTTAGATTTTCCTTGCTGGGCATTAGGCTCATTCCTTTCTGTTTTATGTGCAGGGAAATAAGCTTTAGAGGCGGTAAGATTCGTGACGCTTAGAGGATGTGTATCGATGGTGAATGGAGTCAAGAAGCCGAGCGTGCTTTCATTTAATTCCTTTGGGATACGCAATCTTGTAATAATTACATTTATTATGTTTCCTTTTATTACCTTGATACGCTGATCTTAATTGTAATTAAGGCTCATCGGCCCATGTAACCTCCTTGAGCCTATAAATAAGAATCAAAAGGCTCAAGGGAGGGGACTTTTGGAACTTTTGATCTTGGTATTCAGAGAAAAGAGAACAGTGTGATTATCCACCGAAATTGTAATCCTCTCAAGGCTTGTGAAACTCGTGATCCCTAGTTCATTAATCACAGTGTTGAGATTCAATATCACTAAGTGGACGTAGGTCATTACCATTCATAGGGGCCGAACCACTATAAATCGTTTGTGTCATTTGCTTTCCATTTGATTCTTTTCTTGTTTTCATCTCATTTCCTGTCGTTATTTTGACTCTGTGTCGTTGGCCAAATCAAGGGTCAACATTTTGGTGCTCTCGTTGAGATAATTATTTCGAGACTTCAAGAAGATCAAATGGTGAAGACATCCAATAGAGCTGGACAGACTTCTGGCGCTGCGTCCACTCAGCCTCCTCCTCCAAATGTGGCTGAAAATGAGCCACACTTGGATTTTGAAGAGGACGAAATGGACTCTGAAACGCTGAGGGCAACACTGAGTGTGTTGCAGGACAAGTTGTGTAATGACCCACTACTCTAGACTTCTTGGACCATTAACGAATCTATACATAAAACTTACATTTTTGCAGAAATACCATAATTTATTATAAACTTGTAGAAACAAATGTTAGTTTCATAAAAATAAGTAGGATATGGGTACCCATTGTCTTTAAAACAAAAATAACTTAAAGTAAAAAGAGTTACATAGAAAATGCGGAAAATACATCTAAAACCATAAAAACATAAATAAGACTACATCCTCGAATCGAATAACACTCGGCTCCTTGACTCCATTCACCATCGATACACATCCTCTAAGCGTCACGAATCTTTCCGCCTCTAAAGCTTATTTCCTGCACATAAACAGAAAGGAATGAGCCTAATGCCCAGCAAGGAAAAATCTAACACATAGTCATAAACATAAACATAATTTCATAATAACGTAAAGACATATCATAACACATAATTCACTTATTATAATGGCCATTATTACTTGGGGTCCCATAGACTAAACAAGCTTATGCCCATGAGATTAGTGGGGTCCTACCAGCTAAATAGGCATATGCCCACAATCTTTTTGGGGTCTTGTTAGTCAAATAGGGCATAAGCCCAAGCCTACAACAAACACATGCATAACAAATTCATAACACATTCATAACATATCATAACATAACACATAAGATAACATAAACATAAACATATAGATTCTAGCCTATTTTCCTTACCAAAGTTACCGGGATAAAATGGACTGAGTTGGGACTTTTTGGAACACTCCTAAAACCATAATGAACAAGAGTGAGTCTAAAGAAAGGAGATGAAATGAAAGAGATGGAAAAACTAAACCATAAAAACATACTTACCAACTTCTATGCTTAAGAACTTGGATTCCCTAACCAAAATAAGAATGAGGTTAGGGGACTGAGTAGAAGGTTTTGAGAAAGGAAATAACATGAAATAAATGAAACAAAGTTTCGGGTTTACCTCAAAGATTTGCAAGATCAATCTAACCTCCACCGAAATACTATAGAACTCACTTCCCAAAGTGTTTGATAAGCTTATGATGTTTAAGCTTATAGTTTTTCCCCAAACCAGGTGTTTACACTCTCACACTCACTTAACACTAGCAGCTTCTGAACTTAGAGCAAATGGTGAATAATGGCTGGGTACTAGGTCCTATTTATAGAGTTTGGAGATGAAAAGATCTTGATTTTACTTGAATAAAAATAATGGCTTTTTAGGTGAAAATCATTTGAGTAATCGTTCAGCAGAGGCTGAAGACTCGTTCAAAAGATGCTGGACTTATGAAGAAGTTTGAATGGCTGAAAGGAAAAGAATTCAAAAACAATTGAACATATGCTGAAGGAGGCGATATATCGCCCCCTGTAGGCGATATATCGCCTGGGCCAGTATACCCGAGGCGACCGTGCATCGTTTTGTGTTTTCCGTATCTACGTGCTGTGACATATCGCCCCCTATAGCTGCGATATATCGGCACACGCTGAATATTTAAACACGAAATTACACATTTTTAGCTAAGTTTGAATGGAGTAAACAGCCTTGACTAAGCCCTTAACGTACTCAAAGCTGCTGACTGACCCTATAACATTCAAACTTTACTCCTTATTATATTTAATCCTTAATCACCATTCATAACATGTGCTTAAAATCCTATTGGTTGATGTCTAAACCTTATAATATAATAAATATGATCCTTAATATCAGTCACTTTAATCAAACCTTAGGTTATACTTAATATTCTTAAACTATAGGTTAAACTTAGAAAATCTATAAGTACTACTATGAGTGTCCAAATAATTCCCGGTCTGAACCAAAAATCCATAGTAACAAAGATAATGTTATAAATACTATTATACCATTATCTATCTTAGCTAAGTAAAGTTCTTGGACTCTACAAGTTGGCTAATCTGTGGGCCAACCAAGAGAATGCGACGGAAACCTTAGCGCTACAGCATAGGGAAATCGAGCATCAGCGTCAAGAATCTAATGAGCGGCAAGCAGACATGGACCACCGATAGAGAGACGCCACAACCGCTTTAGATGCAGCCATTCAGTTGGCCCGGGGACAAGCTGCGCCGGCTTCTCAACCGGATCAGCCACCAAATGCACCGCCACAACGAGCCCCAAATCTGAGTCCTCCTCTTCAGCCAGCAAGCATTCAAAGGCCGGAGCAACTGTCTGCTTCTCAACATGATATCCCAATTCAGGATCTTGAGCAGCAACCACCTTCTCAAGCTGTGATTAGTTAAGAATTTAGAAGCCAAATTTTGATGTTTTTCTTTTTTAATTGTGATTATATATATGATAATATATATTATGGAATTGATCACTTAATTAGTTTCCCATTTTTTCTAATTATAAATAACCAACGTAAAATCGGGTAACATTATATATTAATTGTAATTAATAGCGTAATAACTTTCCGGGTTATATATAATATTGTGTATATACATTACGTACTGTCCAAGTATAATGTTGTAATTTCTTAATTTGATTATATATACATATATTAATGATAATAATCAAATCCGGCAAAATTATTATATACGTACATATATAATGATACAAACCAAATCAGGTAACAGTAGTTTTATTATATATAATCTTGTCCAAATTACTCTTTTGTATATAAATATTTTGCGGAAAAAAGATGATGAACAAAGTAATCGGGCATTTCTGAAAGTGCACTACTGTCGGGGTCTCTCCAGCCCACAGCTATTCCAAGCAGCTTCCAAAGCTGCCAAGCCCAAAATGCACTTGGGCCCATGACTCACCCGCAGAAAAAGGGGATAACTAGAAAAATACCCAGTTTTAAGATTAATTAACTAAAAATAGCTACTAATAATATTTAGTTGAATATTACCCACTTTTTTAAGCACATTTCCCATAATACCCTTAAAACACTACTAGAAGTCCAATGTAAAAATCTCAATATTTGCCTCTGTCGTGTCATTTACTTCCCTCTTTAAATAATATTCCACTGTCAGTTCCACTAGACCACTGTATAATGGGTAGAGTCATTAATAGTTTGGGTATTAATCAAAGAGTTTTAAAAGGTGGGTAAAAATTAAAGAGGTTAACTTAAATTGGGTACTAGGTATAATTTTCACGTCGGGGCTATGAGCATTGGGGGCCCAAGAATTTTTTTGGTATTTTTACAATATTTATATATAAAATGGTATTTTTGTAAAATTATGGGGCCTTTTTGTATAGAAAAAATAACATTTTTAAAAAAATAGGGTATTTTTATTTGGGGACCCTAGGCACAAGCCTGGCCTGCCTATGCCTAGGGACGACCATGTATTTCCCTTTCCCTTTTAAAAATAAAAAATTACACATAACACTTTAAATTTTAAAAAAATATTGAAAAATACGGAATTTTACAAAAATTACAAAAATATGAATAACAATTTGTAACAGTTTTGTAATTGCCTGTTACAATTTTCTACTTAATCTGTAAATGTTGTTTATAAAATTATGACATATGGTTACAAACTTGTAAATTTTAGTTACAAATTTATAAATTTTAGTTACAAAAAACTATATTGTTACAAATTTGTAAACTTTATTTACAAAAAAAAGTTCCGTATTTACGATTATATCACTCCATATTTTTGTAATTTTTTTCAGATTCCATATTTTTAGTATTTTTTTTAATCTGATGTAAATATGTGAATTTCCCTTTTAAAAATTGTATTTTCCTAAAAAAAATCTTATTTTTTTATATATAGACTAATAGAACAATTCTCTATCAAAGTAATATTTTAAGAATGGATTCTAAATTGCACTTATGGAAAATATTAAATCCTAAATAATATTAACTAAGACTGTATGTAATTACTATATACTATATACTTAAAGCAACAAAAGTGAGTCTATCTCCTAAAAAATTAATAAAAAAAAAGTTTACAAAAGTGAGTGCACTTATTAATATATCAAAGTTAATTATTAATCATATTCCACAAAATGTAAAGTAAATAATAATAAAAAAAACAATTCAATTATTAATTAATAAATGAAATCAATTTTTAAATATATATACTTTCATTAACTGTGGTAATTAATAAAATAGTAGAATTTGAAGAAATATTATCTTGAGAGAAAACATAAAGTATATTATAAAAATAAAATTATAGATTTCAACCAACTTAGAGCCTTTTTCAAGCCAATAATCTCAGCCAAAGCAGGAGAAGCAGCTCCATCACGACAGCCAACAATGGCTTCCACAAATCTTGATTTCTAGCTACAATAGATAGTATTTATTTTATTTTATTTAATTAATTCAATTAAAATATATCATAGTAACAACACCTATTTTTTATTTTATTTTATTTAATTATTTCAATTAAAATAGATATTATTTATTATTATATTTAAAATATATTAATTAAATTTAAATTGATTCAAAATCAATCTACAAATAAGATATATTTGATTTATTTCAAATTAGTTATCTAAATTTAAATTTACAAAATATAAATATTAAAGTAATTTTTTAATTCAAAATAAAGTGACATAATTAATTCAAAACTAATTATTTAATTTAATTAATTAATAATTACGAAAATTATAATTGATTAAATAATAAATACATTTTCCATAATTATTTTATAAATATACTCATGATACTTATTATATTGCTACTCTTACTCTGTACAGTGTTTATAGAGTCAATCTCATGACCTATAGACCTATAAATTGAAGCTCCAATAAATTTAGGATATTGTTTTTTAATATAATAATTTTATTTATTAATTTCAATATTATTCCACTAAAAATATGGATTGCACTTTTGGAATTATAAACATTTTATTTACAGAGTACTTTATTAAGTGTCAATTATTATAATCATTTCATGCAATCAAATCCTCAAATAATTGGTTCGTAATTAGAGTTAGGTTAGATTACCATTTTACCCCTCTAATTACCTATTTATCCTTGAGCTGATGTGTGTCGTATGTCGTACCAAATTTAAATATATTTATTCATTATTACTTACTAAATTATTAGTAAAGTGGTAGTAAGGGTCGAACCCACAAAGGCTATTATTTAATTTATCATTCAAACAAGAATTAAATAGGAGATTTTATTTCAAGATTTAATAACATAAAATAAAGTAATAAACAAATAACAATGGATAATACGAATTAAAAGAAACAATTAAGAATTATTTTACACCTTCAACAATCAATCTATTAACAATGATGAATAATATTCCACATTCCTAATTAAACTATTAACCCCGCAGATAACACTTAAACAATCAATTATCTCAGTTTTCCTATTATAATTAATTAAAGTTAAGCGCTCTTAATTAATCATTTTTACCAAGTAATAAATCCATTAAACATGCGATCTATTTAACCCAGGAAAAACATTACATTAAATGGAAACAAGTTAATCTATGCAACAAATTCATCAAGCACGTAATTCATTTAACGTAGGTTCTATTCTTCATCACAATTTAAATACCCGTCACAATATACCATAATTACAATTTATCACTCTACTTAGAATCCTAAACTATATTAGGTGAATAGAAATCCTAAGATGATAATAGAACAATGCACATTCCTAATAATTAGTGACCATCTAAAGATTTTGCAAGATTCATAGCATTCAAATAGAAAAATAGAAGCAATTTAATACAAGGGAATAGAATGAATAAAATAATCAATACATTCAAGATCTCATGTCTAAGGTTTTGAAATAACCATTAACCTAAAAAGAAACTACTCCATAATCAAATTCATGATCACGAACATAAATATTCAATGAAAATAAAGAAGTTTTAGAGCAGACAGAAAAACTAGATTGGACAATGTAGATGATGATGTTTTTTCTTCTCCTCTGCCGCTATAAACTCTAAAATTCACAATCCAAAGTTATTCTAAAAATTAACCCTAACTCATTTTATAGCCACTTGAAAATACATTTGAAATTTAAAATTTAAAGTTGAATTTTCTAGAAAATCGGGCGTCGCCCGCGGCCTCGGACATTGCTAGCCGCAGCTGCTGGTCTCTGTTGGTGTGGCTGCAACCTGGGATGTGGTTGGCCGCGGACGTAGCATTTTTTCCGTTTTTTCATTTTTCTTCAATTGCAGCCGCTAACGGTATTTTTACCATAACTTCCTCGATATAGCTCAAAATTAGACGATTCAAAAAGCTATGGAAAATTAAGAAAAATATCTAATGCTTGTAATTCTATAAAGATTTCCAAAAAAGTATTGGAAAATTATCAAAATCAAGTGTGAAGTTTCAGACTTGTAATTTCGAGCATAATCATTGCTTGTAAAATATCCAAAATTAATTATTTTTCATCCAAATATCTTGAAAATCCTTAAAACACAAAATAAACTAATTAATCATATATTGTAATGTTTCTTTCGTTCTTTAATTAAGTTGATATTATTATTTGTATGAAGTGTAGATGTTACTATTGTATTAATGTTTCCTTATTTTAAATAGAGATCAATTCATTATATAACTATACTATAGTTCAGACTTGAGATGTGATTCTTTTGAGTTTTCTATTAATTAAGAAAAATGGCGGGGACAACAAAATGAAATGAAGTTAAAATTATAACAAAATTATACATATTAAAAATAAAAAAGAATGAAACTTGCCGAGTAATAAAAAAAAGGTAATAATCCTTTAGGGAGACAGAATATCAATTTGTTTAATTCAATGATTAAAAAAAAATAGATCAGGAAAATAAGTCATTATTTGTTTAAATCAAACTAAATTTGATTCTAAAACAATAACATGGCAATAATTAGTCTAACCAGAGCATGAAAATACCTAAATACTTTATCAATTACTTAATAATAATGTTTATATAAATATGACAGTAACTAGTTACCAAATCAATATTCAGATTTCAACTAGTAATTCAAAACTAGCTAAGAATTGAAACATTAATAACCAGTTACTAAACTAAGAGATATATAAAATAAATCATAAACATGACAATAATGGAACATTAAATCAATAACATAATCATAATCAGTAACTATCATTTTTAAAAATTTGATCATCGTTGGTTACTAAATTAACAACTATATTTCAACTAGTAACCTATTATTACTTATTAACTGAAAACATTAATAATCAGTTACTAAGTTTGAAAAACTTGCAAAAGTACCAGTATATTCAAAATTAAGGAGCTATTTAGCAGCTGGAAAAAAATAGTAACAAAATACTAATATTTCTTAAACACAAACAATGTTCACTACAACAAAAAATATTATTTTCAGGTTCCATTTACTAATATTTCTAAAAACAAAATCAAAAGGTGTACAATAGTGTAAAAAAAAAAAGGAAAAAAAAAAAAGAAAGACAGATTGGTAACTCATAACCACTTAGAAAATAAAATAAATCAATAGCTAAATACTAAATTTTTTAAACAAACCCAAACAACATCCAATAAAACTAAAATCTAGCAAACAAATAATAACAAGTTACTAAACTAGTAATATTGGTAACTAAAAAAATATTTAGACCTGAAAATCAAGTACAACAGCGTTAATGAAGGATAATTAAGCTATATAACCTTAAAAAGTTTTTCTATTAGCTTTGTAACCTCTATTTTTCAAATTTTAGCTGCACTAACCTCCTCCTTTAATGAAACTTTGGTATTCTAATAATGCCGCTTTTATTTTTATATTTATTTTTAATTACAAGAAGAAAAAAAAAAGATGCTCCAAAAAAAATCTGAAAAAAAAATAGGGTTGATCTTTTCTTCTCCATCCATCATTTTTTCTTCAAAATCTCTCCAAATCTATAGAAGAATTATGTTGTGACACACTTACATATCTATTTCAGTGACATTGTTAGAAAAAAGCAATTACATTAAGGTAAAGTAAGTGAAAAACCCTAACTTTTAAATTTTTTATTTGAATGTGAAAATAAAGAAAGTTGTATTTTATTGGCTTAGATGTTTGTTTTTTCATGTAAATGTGATAAAAAAAAACAACAATATAAGTACATTGTTAGCCATATTATAACCATTTTCTGGTTTTTGAGTTGAAAATGGCGATTTTCGAAGTGAAACTCACGAAGAAGATGATACGCAGATCTCGACTGTGTACAGTTGAGCTCGACTGTGGACAGTTGAGAGCACTCACGAAGAAGATGATACGTAAATCTCGATTGTGCACAGTCGAGCTCAACTGTACCCAGTTGAGATTTGTGTATTATCTTCTTTGTGAGTTTCACTTTGAAAAATTGATATTTTCAACTCAAAAACCAGAAAATGGTTATAGACTATGTACAGTTGAGCCCGATTGAGTTCATTCGAGATGATAGTTACAGTAGAGCTCGACCAAACATGGGTGAGATACTAGTTCGACTATGTACAGTTGAGCTCAACCAAACAAGGGTGCATGGTGCATGGTTGAGCTCAATCGTTGCTCAATTATTTATGGTTAAAATAGTAGTTGAGCTAAACTGGACTTAGTCGACATTAGTATTTTAAATTTCGAACCTTTCTACATTTGAATGTTAGAACTAAATATTTGCATCATAAGTGTACAATCGTTGAAGGATCTGTTCCACCTTAACAACAATCTTGGTGACAGTTTTAGCATTATAAGAGAGAATATATATGTGATAGGGAAGTTGAACATGGAATAAAAGAAAATGAACAAAGTTTAATAGATGATTACTTTGACCGTGAATTCTACATTGAAAATAATATTTGTGATGCTACTTCTGCACCAAGCGAAAGTTGTGTTAATATAGGTTATGAACCTATAGACCTTTTTAACAAAAGGACAACATCATCATCTCCAACTCTAGATGACATTGACCCACTCAACTACTATGATCCATTAGACCACCACGACTAACAAAATCAAGTCACTAGTGAAGACCCATTTAGTTTCCCAGATGGATCAGATTTGGCAATTGGTCAAGAATTCAAGAACAAAGACGAGGTAAAAACTAAGTTGAATGATATTGCAATAAAGGGTTGCTTTGAGATGGAAATTGTAACGCCCTGGCTACCCCAGGACAGTTACGGTGAACAGTGAACCGGAAATTTTACTCGCTACCCGAGTCCTTTGGTTAAAAACGTGATCTAGATGTTATTATTAGGTTAAGGTGGAAACTAGTAAAAAGGGAAGGGTACATTTCATTAAGTAAATAAACTGCTCATGAGCCTTTCAAAATGTTTGCAAGTTGTTCATAATACAAAAGAGTTGCTACTGTTTTAAATTTACAATCCCCGCCGGCCTAAGCGGCAAAAATAGGGTAAACCCCTAGTCCCTCTGAGAACTCCCTGACCTTAGTGGTCAAGCGGCCCAATATGTACACAACATCGCCCAAGCTCTCCACTCAGGGTTGGGTGAGCTTCTCTTTCCCTTTATCTGCACCACATAGCACCCATGAGCCAAGGCCCAGCAAGAAAACACAATAAAGCATGATATAATATCAACAGTGATCATAATAACCATTCGAGACCAACGGTCCAATACAGATAGGTGACAGTAGCAAAAGTCACAAAGATGGGTACAACTCCCTCTAGCCATGTGACGATAGGGTCACCAGGCTTAACTGATAAGTGGTTCTTTCGTAAGTTTGATCAGGGCAGGTGCATGGTGATTGGTCACCAACATAACCTTCCTCCCGACTCTAGAGTCGTAACTGTGGAAAATGTCCCCTAGCCATGTGACAAGCGGTCACCGGGGTCATATACCTTGGCTAAGTACATCTGGTCTCAGACCAGGCAAGCGCTTATAAGTTCTTCGACCTTAGGGTCAGTCTAGCATTAATGCCATAAAGCCATTCAATGCGTGTTTCTCGACCTTAGGGTCGGTCCCTGACTAGTCAATGCCATAAGCAAGTAATCAGCGTTCACTAGCATTTAATATGCAATCCATGTCCACATATATCAACCAACATGCCTCAATATAAAACCATGCATGTCATATATCCATACAGGGTGCAACTGTATTCTTACACTGTTTTCTTACCTCTGGTTCGAGCGAGAATTATTATATGAACGACCCCTGAGAACGATCAACCTTTAAATCCCTTGACGGTCACCTGGCCATAACCAAAATATAGGATTCATCAATAAAAATGATAACAAAGGGTTCCCAAACCAAAACCTAGCCTCCGAGACATCAAACACTACCCAACCGGGTACTAGGTTCAACCCCGAGGCCTAAGGTTTGAATCCCCAAGCTAAAAACCCCATTTTGGCAAAAATGACCTGCGACCCTCCCCTGCTGCGCCGCGGCCCACCCTCAAACAGAGAGGGACTCCCCTGCCAGACGCCAAGGGCCGCGGCGCTCCCCTGCTGCACCGCGGCGCCCAGCCCAGACCAGCCATAAAGGCTGCACGCGAACTCACTTTTTCCCCTGTGTTTTTCCTCTCAAACCAGCCCTTCAAACCAACTCAAAACCTCTTCCAAACACTCATTTAAACCTCCAAACATCACCCATAACTCACCCTCATCAAAACCCAAACTTATCATCAATCAAAACCTCTTCAAATCCACACTTCTATCAAGAAATCAAAACTGAAAAACTAAAAGGAAAACAGAGCATAACCTGAGTTCAATGACCAAAACTCACCTTAAAACCAGCTTTGAACCTCCCTCTCTAGCTAAACCAAGTCCACCAACCCAGCCTTTGAATTCCCTAGCTTGAATCCCCACCTAGAACTCAAAACCTCAAAGGAAAGATGAAGAAGATAATGTACGGGAAGGAAGAAGAAAGTCTCTGTTTTTGTTCTGTTTTAATCCACAAGCTTCTACAGCCAGCAGCCACTTAAGTCATATATATCCAACCCTAAATGACCAAAATACCCTTGAGTCATCAAAAGCTTCAAAAACTATTCTAAGGGTAAAATTGGTACTTCCACCTACACAGTTAATCATAATTAACGCTTCCCAATTCCCGGTAATCTCAATATCCTCAAACACCAACAATTCATATCTCGTTACCCTAAAATCTCCGGTAATGCTATAATCATTAATGTCACCCCGAGACTCACCCCGAGCTCAAACCTGTTATGACCAAACCGATAAATCATGTTTAAAGATCGTCTCATGCCGAAATACTCAAACCAATCCACATCATAATGTGGTCTCACAATATGTCATTAACATACAAACAAATATACAATTATACCCTCAATGGGCCAAATTACCAAAACACCCCTGTAAACAAATGTGAACTCACATGCATGCAGTTAACATCATATTATAATATAATTCTCATAAACATGCATAAACACATTTAATGGCATAATTAAACAGTTATGGCCCTCCCGGCCTACTAAACTAGCCATTACACCATATTAGGGAATCCGGGGCATTACAGAAATTAATAAATCTACCAAGTCATTATATGTGACAAAATGTATTGACAAGTCATGCAATTGGCCAGTGCGTGCAGCAAAAGTTACCATCTCAGAGCGTTTCTCAATACGAACTTATTGTAACACTCACACTTGTTCTCTTATTAGTCGAAAAAGAAAGCATCATCAAGCAACTGCTGCAATAGTTGCTAATGCCATGAGATCAAGTTTCGATGGCCAAAAAGAGACACTGAAGCTGAAAGATTGATAAATATTCCATTATAGAACCCGTCTGACATGAGTAGAGCTCGACCATGGATGGTTGAGCTTTGCAAAGATTGATAAATATTTCAGCATACAGCTATACTGATGTGAGTAGAGCTCAACTGTCAACGGTCGAGATTTGGAAGACTAATGATAATTTCATCATAGAGGTCAACTGACTTGAGTAGAGCTTGACCATGGATGGATGAGAGATTGATAAATATTTTAGCATAAAGCTCAACTGACGTGAGTAGAGCTCAACTGTTAACGATCGAGATTTGGAAAACTAATGATAATTTCATCTTAGAGCTAAACTGACATGAGTATAGCTCAACTATGGGTGATCGAGCTTGTGACAATGTGTTTGATAAGAATAATTAAATCTTAATAAATATGATAATTTTGTCTAGGAAAATTATGAAAATACAAATATTTTTATACAATTAATTTATTAATTATATTCACAATTTTATTTATTAGTAAAATATTGGCATAAAGATTATTGTATTCATTAAATGCGATAATTTATGTATAGTAGATAGGAGACGTGACAGTGTGTTTGATAAGAATAATTGAATCTTAATAAATGTGACAATTTTGTCTAGGAAAATTATGAAAATACAAATATTTTTGTACAATTAATATATTAAGTATATTGACAATTTTATTTATTAGTAAAATATTGGCATGAACATTATTGTATTCATTAAATGCGATAATTTATGTATAGTAGATACACTACTACAAAAAAGAGCAATTGTGTCAGTCAAACGCGTCAGTCAACGCAGTTGACTGACGCTGTTGACCAAAAATTAGCATTTGTGACAGTTAGGCACTGCCACAAATGATGGGGCAATTGCGTCATAACATACACTGACGCTGTTTAATGGGGCCGTTTGCGTCAGTGCCCCACTGACGCAAACGGGCCGTTAACAGCTTCAGTGGGGCACTGACGGTAACGGCCCGTTTGCGTCAGTGGGGCACTGACACAAACGCCTAAGTGAAACGCGCGTTTCACTATGGAGAGTTTGCGTCAGTGCCCCACTGACGCAAACGACCGTTACCGTCAGTGGGGCACTGACGCAAACGGCCCAAATAACCTAAATAAACCCTCATCGTCCCGTGTACAGACTCATTTACCTAATGTTCAGAAACGAAAATGCTTGAAAAACCAGAGAAACCAGCGGCGCCTCCTTCCACATTTGCTCACCTAGGTACGTTTTTATCAATTTTAATGTAAAAATAGTGATTTATATATGTTTATGTAACTTATATATAGTTTTTTTTTAATTTTTTTGTATAGATTTTGTATTTTTGAAGATTGTAGTTTGAAAACCCATAAACTTTCTTGGTTTTTTGGGGTTTTTTACATCAAGAACCCACATTGCTCAATTACCACAAGTGCAATTTTATTAATTTTTGTGATTTAAATTTAATTTTTGTGATTTTTTTTTTATAAATTGACATAATTTCAGTTTTTTTAATTTTTGGATAGTTTTATATTAATGATTATGTAATTGTTTTAGGTTTAAACTTTGCATTTTAATATTTTATTTTTTTAGAATTTTTTTATTATAATTTATTTTATTTTTATTAACTTTTTTTTAAAATTTAATTTAATTTCGAATTTACTTATATAAATGAGTGTATATATATTAACGGATATATTTTGTATAACTTTCATTTTATTAATTGTTTAGTTTGATTATTATTAGTAAATTTTTGTTTACATTTTGTTAACTTTTTAAATTTTGGGTTTAATTGGTTAAATATGTATATATTAAAATTGTTTGTTTTTTTAAGTTATATTTTATTATTGATTTAGTTAGGATATTTATAGTCAATTTTTCTTTATGTGATTTGTTAACTTTTAAAAAAAAAAAAAACTTTATTTCGGGTTTAAGTATATAAATGAGTACATATAACACATTATTTGTTTTCTTTAAGCACGTTATTGTTTATTTAGTTACAATATAGCTTTAATATATTTTTCTTTATATTTTGTTAACTTTTTTATTATTTTTTTGTTTATTGTTATATTTGAGTAGGTATTTTGTTGGTGAGATCAAGATTTTGGAGGATTTTATATTAGAGGTAATATTTTAAACCTTAATGTATAATTAAGATATTGAGCTTAGTAGAATGTACGAATTATAAAATAGTGGAGATAGGATCTGGGACTGTGTGCTGCGGTGATATAAGGTTGTAATTGTGCATGTTTGATTGATTACTTGATTTGTTGTATTTATGTGATGAATATAGATTTATTTCAATTTTGGGAAATATGATAGAAATAAGATAAATGCTGCCCAATTTTTTGTAACATTTAGTAATTTGAGCAAGTTGGTGAGGAAATTTTAGTTTAAGTAGGTTTAATACTTAGAAATTTAGAACACACAAGAGTACATATATTAACTTTGATATCTGAATTACTTTTATAGTTTTGATCACAAATGTTAACTCTAGATAAATGTTTTAAAAAAATTATACTGTTGTTTTTCTGTTTCTGCTGCTGTTTTTTTGTTTCTGGTGTTGATTTTTTTTTTATCAAAATAGGCCAGGGAAATTGGCATAAACATTTGCAATTTCCCTGGTTAATACTTTATGTGACAGTGCCCAACTTGTAATAACCCGAATTTTTCTATTTATTTATTGTGTTTTATGTAAACATTATTATGTGAAATAACTTTTTTTTTTTTGAGTATGAATAATAATTAAAATAATATTTGGTGAATATTATTTTAATTAAAGAAATGTGAGTTGATCGCTTTAGACTATAGTATGGGGATTTAGATGTGAAATAAATCTAAGATGGACATCTTGCTCAAAGAGTTGAAGTATATGATTTTACGTGTTTGGAATCCACGTAAAATCTTAGAATTATTTTGGACTATGATTTTGTGACTTATTTAGCAAGAGTCTGAATAATTCAAGAGGAATTTTATGGGATTAAAGTTGTGATTTTATGTTGATAGGATTCACATAAAATCATAAACATAAATTTAAGCTAAAGTGAGACATTTTGGTATTTAGACTATAGTTTTTATTCATTTATTTTTTTAGCTATAGTTTAATGCATTTTCTGAACAAATGCATGGGTTCGGCTGCACACACATATTGGCGGGATTCTTTTTGAATATCCAAGACAGTTTTTTAGAGGTTACTAGGGAGGAATTTGGAACCACTTTCCTTCCTCATTGGTTTCAGCCGTAGTTTCAAACCTGAGAGAAACTGGGAGAGGTTAGAGAGGAAGAACATTTTGTGTTCTTATAGAATACGACCACTTCGGGTCCAAGAAGGAGAAGCCAAGGTGAGTTTTTTTTTTGGTTTTTCTTTGGGTTACAGACTTTAGACACATCCTTAGAGCCTCTGTTTTGATTGTAGAAGAAAGCAAGAGGAAGAAGGGAGTGTTATTGGGAGTCCGGTGCAAGAATAGTCAGAAGAAAAACGTAAGTCCGAACATACCTTTGTGTTGATTTTTCTCTTAGATTCTGAGTACCAAATTCATGTCAAATGGTTTTGTTGTGTACTAAGTCGAGGAAAAGAAAGAACACACCAAGAACTGGCCACAGTAAGAGGTATATATTCATAGATTTCCTTCGTAGTTTTACGTTTCCGATTCTTCATTTATGTTCTTAGGTTGGCTATGGATTTGTGGGCTATTTTGTATGGATCTAATTAGTGTTTTGGGTCTAGAAACATATATTAAGGGGTTGGAGATAGTTTAATATATGTGGTCTTGAAGTTTGAGATGATTTGGTGGTGGTTGAAGAATGGTGGAAATGGGTGGCCGTGCATGGGGAATACCACTTTGGGTGGTCACGCGTGGAGGCCGGTGGTGGTGATGGTGGTGGCCGAAGGATGGGCATGGTGGTGTAGGGATTGAAGCCGTGGGTGCCATGGTGGGGAACTTTGGGTCCAAGCAAGGTTCGGCTGGCCATGGTGGTGAACGTGTGTGAGGATGATGGAAGTTGGGGTGGTCACGTGCATGTAGTAGGGTGCATGTGTTCAACTGGTTACAAATGGTTACATATTTGTAACCAAATGGGACAAAATGTGGTATTTGGTCCCAAAACTTTAGAAAGTTACTGCAAGACTTGGGATTAGGTACTTTAAGACCAAAAATCTGATTATTGAGAATTAAGGATAAGAATTCTCTAGTTAATTGTCCAAGTATAATAATTTACAAGCTAGACTCGGGAATTATTATGTAAGCTTCAAGAAAAATTCTAGATTTGGGAGTTAGTTTCAAAGTTTAGATTTGATGACTTAGAATCTACAAAATATTTTCAAGGACTTAGAAAATATTTTAGAAAGTACAGTATTACCAATTTTAAGTCTCAAGATCAAGAAGCGGGCTCGGGGCTCGTGAATTGGACTCGAGCATCGGAAAACGGAATTTTAAGAAATAATTGGAGTTTTGACTTGAAGTTTCGAACATGGCCTAGGATAAAATTATTATTGGAAATAATAATTTTCTAAGTTGAGTTTGGGATTATGAGAGGGGTATTATGGTCATTTTACCCCCAAGGGCTCGGGTTTGGGGCCAGGGTCGGGAATTCCAGTTTTTGACTTTAAATTTCCTTATTTATATTTAAAATCTTAGTAAAGCATAAACTAAGACATATTGTCCCAATATGATTATAGGGTCTAAACGCGATGGGAAGTACTCACAAAGATATAATTCGCGAAAGCTAAGGACAAGAGGTAAGGAAGTATACACCAAGAGTAACTTAGATTGTTGTGATTCTAGTGAATTGTTTGCATGTTTGTAGATTGCTGGTTAAATTCTAGATGCTATATATGTGTGTAATTATATGGCTGGATGCGCATGATAGTACCCATCTATCGGGTTTGAATGTGCTTAGTGTAGTAAAGTTATCATGAATGTATGTGCAATGTTTATGGCTGTCAAGGGAAACCTTGTGAGGGTGGATCCCATGCAGCCGTGTAGTGGGGTTCGCCGTCCAGTCCGTAAAGTCATCGAGTTTTAGCAGAGTTTACCCTTTTGGCACGGAATGTGAGTATTCTCTGGGCCGCGGAGGCCACCCAGGGATCATGACCCCACAGATAACTTGATGGCTCAGTACAAGGCCTTGTGAGGGCGGATTCCCCATGCAGGCGTATAGTGGGGTTATCCGCCAAGTCAGTAGAGTAATCGTGTTTTAGCGGAGTGTACCCCTTTGGTACGGGAGGTGAGGTTGCTCTGGGCCGTGGAGGCCACATTGGGATTAAAACCCCACAGATAACACGATGGCTCAGCTATATGTTTTCAGTATGTTATGCAACACTTTGACTTATGTGAATATGTTAGACGTGTTGCTCAGTTTGCAGTTTCTAGATATAAATTTCTGTTATGCAAAGTTTGTTTCGGATAGTAGAGTCATAAGTTGTAGCTAGCTTCCTTACTGAGCGTTATAGCTCATCAGTTACTCTGTGTGTGTAGGTAAGGGCAAAGCTTAAGGAGCAGTGCAATAAGCTGGAGGGGATTCTGTCTGAAGTATGCATACTGTGAAACAACCGACCTGCAGGGTTGTCAGGGTTCTCTTAAGTTTTCTGCTGAGTCCAGTAACAGTTTCATCAGTCTCATGTTTACTAGTTTATCTAAAGAAAGCCATGTGGCTACATACCATTTCTTAAGTTACGTTTAAACTACATTTTGTTTTTTTTTTAAAACTATGGGATCCCATTCAAATACTACTTTATTTCAAAGTACTCCAATGCAAAATTTTCTAAAGTTTACTCTAAAGTTTATTTAGTTTTAACGTCCGATTTTTATCAAAGTTGACCGTAAGGGTCCAATTGACCCCGGATAGTCATAGTCGTGTTCGGTGGGTCTAGTTAAGAAAAGTCAGGTCGTTACACAACTGACGCAAAAAATACTCATTTTTATCATTTGTGGCAGTGCCCCACTGACGCAAACCAGAGTGTCATTTGCGTCAGTGGGGCACTGCCACAAACTGGCATTTGCGTCAGTGGGGCACTGCCACAAATCCAGTTTGTGACAGTGCCCCACTGACGCAAATGACACTCTGGTTTGCGTCATGGGCAATTGCGTCACTATCAAACTGACGCAAAAAATCAATTGTGGCAGTTATAAACTGACGCAAATGGCCTTTTTTGTTGTAGTGATAGGAGACATGACAATGTGTTTGATAAGAATATTTGAATCTTAATAAATGTGACAATTTTGTCTAGAAAAATTATGAAAATACAAATATTTTTGTACAATTAATATATTAAATATATTGACAATTTTATTTATTAGTAAAATATTGGCTTGAACATTATTGTATTCATTAAATGCGATAATTTATGTATAGTAGATAGGAGACGTGACAATGTGTTTGATAAAAATAACTGAATCTTAACAAATGTGACAATTTAGTCTAGGAAAATTATGAAAATACAAATATTTTTTGTACAATTAATTTATTAATTATATTCACAATTTTATTTATTAGTAAAATATTGGCATGAACATTATTGTATTAATTAAATGCGATAATTTATGTATAGTAGATAGGAGATGTGACAATGTGTTTGATAAAAATAATTGAATCTTAATAAATGTGACAATTTTGTCTAGGAAAATTATGAAAATACAAATATTTTTGTACAATTAATATATTAGGTATATTGACAATTTTATTTATAAATGTGACAATTTTGTCTAGGAAAATTATGAAACTACAAATACTTTTGTACAATTAATATATTAAATATATTGACAATTTTATTTATTAGTAAAATATTGGCATGAACATTATTGTATTCATTAAATGTGATAATTTATGTATAGTAGATAGGAGACGTGATAATGTGTTTGATAAGAATAATTGAATCTTAATAAATGTGACAATTTTGTCTAGGAAAATTATGACAATACAAATATTTTTGTACAATTAATATATTAAGTATATTGACAATTTTATTTATTAGTAAAATATTGGCATGAACATTATTGTATTCATTAAATACAATAATTTATGTATAGTAGATAGGAGACGTGATAATGTGTTTGATAAGAATAATTGAATCTTAACAAATGTGACAATTTAGTCTAGGAAAATTATTAAAATACAAATATTTTTGTACAATTAATATATTAAGTATATTGACAATTTTATTTATTAGTAAAATATTGTCATGAACATTATTGTATTCATTAAATGCGATAATTTATGTATAGTAGAGCTCAACTATACATGGTTGAGTTTAGCAGAACCTTTACAATATGACTCAACTGATATGAGTAGAGCTCAACTATACATGGTTGAGTTTGGTATAACCTTTATGATATGGCTCAACTAATATGAGTAGAACTCAACTGATATGAGTAGAGCTCGACTATACATGGTTGAGTTTTGAGAGCCTTTACTGTATGGCTCGACTGACATGAGTAGAGCTCAACTATAGATGGTTGAGTTTGGTAGAACCTTTACAATATGGCTCAACTAATATGAGTAGAGCTCGACTGATATTAGTAGAGCTCGACTGATATTAGTAGAGCTCGACTATACATGGTTGAGTTTTGAGAGCCTTTACTATATGGCTCGATTGACATGAGTAGAGCTCAACTATACATGGTTGAGTTTGGTAGAACCTTTACAGTATGACTCAACTAATATGAGTAGAGCTCGATTATACATGGTTGAGTTTTGAGAGCCTTTACTGTATGGCTCGACTGACATGAGTAGAGCTCAACTATACATGGTTGAGTTTGGTAGGACCTTTACAATATGACTCAACTGATATGAGTAGAGCTTGACTATACATTTACATTCCTTCGACCTTTTTTTATTTTGGTTTTGGTTGGACATTTGTGTAAATTTGGCCTTCACATCGTTAATGCTGACTATTGTTTTCCCACGAAAGTGTCTGTCTCTAAATGTGTTTGACTTAGCTTGACTTTTCCACCCTTCTGGATATTCTGAGCATTTTAGCCCAGATATTAATGCATTCTCCATCAACGAGAATCAGATCGGTACCTCATTAACAACAAATCACATCTCTGATTCTCTATCACCTTCCTGAATGAGAAATAACCACATCGCTTGATTTGAATGTTCATAGTTTTTAAGTTCAAGAAAGTGGCCGAATGGAGATTCCTTGAACAATTTTAAGTTGGTCGGGTCATTCTTTAGTACATCATTGATAAGTTTTGTGACATCATCCATCTTACTTTTTACACCTATCTTTCACTCAAAGTGTTCATTCTCCTCTAATATAGGCTTCAATCGAGGAATCTTTTCGATCTGCAATAAATTAAATATCATATTTCTCAATAATAAATAACATAAAAAAATAAATATATTATAAAATAAAACTTACTGGATGTGTATTCTGTCGTGGCACAGAGGAAGAATTTGATTGTTCATCAACATGTGATTCCGATTGTTTCTCAGAACATGTCACTGACTCTTCTTCATTATGTACCTAGTAATTAAATACAAGAGAAGGATAAATTTTAATCAATAGAGTAAAACACATGTTAGACGAGCTCTACCCACTCCAGTTGAGAAAACCTATGAAAATTTCATTAAAATTTTGGAATCTCAACCATGTTTGGTAGAGCTCTACTTAAGCCTTGAAATCTCGACTATGTATGGTCGAGCTCTACTCACACCAGTCGAGCTCTACTCGTACCAGTTGAGCTCTTTTCTACAACGAATTAGACTTTGGAAATCTCTATTATGTATGGTTGAGCTCTACTCTCATCAGTAGAGCTTTACTCACACTAGTTGAGCTCTATGGTACAATTTCAATTATGTTTTGGAACTCTTGACTATTTATGGCATTTATTGACTCACACTAGTTGAGCTCCATTCTATAATTTCAATTAGACTTTGGAAATATCCACTTTGTATGGTTGAGCTCCACTCTCATTGGTCGAGCTCCACTCTCATTGGTTGAGCTCTACTCACATCAGTCGAGCTCTATGCTATAATTTTAATTAGACTTTGGAAGTCTCAACAATATATGGTTGAGCTCTACTCACCGATCGAGCTCTATGCTATCAATTAGACTTTGGAAATCTCAACTATATATGGTCGAGCTCTATCCTATCAATTAGACTTTGCAAATCTCGACTCAAGCTAGTCGAGCTCTAAATTGAAAGTTCATTGCATTTTTTAAAATTTCAACCATAACCCTTGAGCTCTACTTGTTTTGGTTGAGTTCTACACTTTAGACCAATATTTTTCAAATCATGCCTTTAGTGCTCTAAATTTATAGCCAATTGATTTCAATTAAATATATTATCTAATAAAAAAAGTACAAGAATAGAAAAAATGTATTTAACTTCATTTACCTAATTATCTGATTGAGTCATTGTTGTGTTTGCTGGAGGTGGTGGTGGCACACTAGAATCCGACGATTTTGAGCACGACTCCGGACTAGATTCGTGAATAATCAACCGTCGTTGAATCGGTTGTTGTGGATCTCTAATGCTTGGTACTTTCATCTGTGCCATGGAATCCAAGAAATAGAGTGTATAAGAGTTGAACTTGGGTAATTGGACAGTCGATCCACCTAAAAACGCTAATAGAAAGCAAATTTACATAAAAATATCATTACCCAAACACTATAATAAGATCTATTTGAATATATGGGTCTAAGGAAATTGACTTGAAGTGATTATGCACCATGTCTGAAATCTTCAATAAAAACAAAATTGTTAACATATCAATTATAAAACTAAGCTAATATGTACACTCTTCATCACAAATCCAATATATTATTTTAACAAAAAAAGATAATGAAGTAGTACAAACAATGTAAATATTCATTTCAAATATCAAACCATAAGCAATAGCACATATTGTATATGAGTTGAAAATCTCAATCTAATTTAATAAAGTTAGTTCATTGAGACATTTTCACAAACATATGATTTGCATTTTTTAAATCATCAAGAATATATAAAGAAAAAAATAAATTTACCCACTAATAGCAAAACTCTAGCAAGAACAAAAATCAAACTAGTTGTCTATCAAGTTTTTTTAATCCACTCATAGAAACAAGTTGCAATTTGTTCTTATTTAAGATTTAAAATTACATACCTTTGTTTGAAGAAAAACTAAAGAAAAAAAAATTGAAGAAGATAAATAGTGTTATCAAATGGCTAGACAAGCTTGGACTCTTAAAAAATACTAAGCCAGCTCAAATGAAAAGCACTTGAGTTAGTTGAGATAGAGAAAATGAGATTACCAGAGAGTCTACTGAGTTGTATGAAAGGAAGTGTCTCTGTTGTGTGAGATGCTTTTTGTATTGTAATGTTAAGTCTAATATTAATATTAAGTTTTAGAGTAGGGATATATTAGTAATTTTATTACTGAAATTGTAAAAAAAAAATTAATAAAAAAAATATATATATTTGAATCATAAGAGGTCATATTGTTAAATTGTTCGGTGAAGAAGGTTATATAACTCAATACCCCGAAGAAAAGCTAGAATGAGAGGAAACCGTTTCCAACCCCCAATTCGAATCGGATTTTGAATTTTCAACACAAGCACTTTTTTTTAATTAATAAACAATAAAATTACAATTACACTTTTTTTTTTCCTTTTTCTTTATTTTTTTACTACTTTACCCCAATTTTATTTTTAACAAATTCACCAAATGCTCATTTGATGAAAATCATGGAGTCATAGGTCATGATAAAATGTGTAATTTCTTCCAACCAAGTAATTTTTCTATATGAAATTCATATCTAGCTAAACCATGAGCAGCAGTGTTACTCTTATGCACAACATGAGTTAGAAATACACATGGAAAGACAGATAACAAGGATCTAATGTTCCTAATAAGACAACTTTACTGAAGAAAAAAAATTATTGAAAAAGAGAACAGAGTGAACAACAACCTCTTAATCACTCTCAATAGTCGAAATGAAAAATCAAGCTCAAAACACCAAGACAAAACAAAAAAAATGGCCAAAGCCTCAGTATCTTTTGATGACAAGAATCTAGAAAGTCATTTGGAAAAATAACTTAAAGGAAAGCATTCTGAATAGCGAACAATCGCACCAAAACCAACGAGTCCATTCTCAAGATTGAGTGCAACATCCACATTTAGCTTGAGAGAACCTGGTGTTGGTAACATGTTTACCATGTGCGCAGCGGAATGCATGAGATTGTGGGCCCAAGAGATTTCAAAAAAACTTATTTAAACTACAGAGCCATTAATATACCTACATTAATCAATGAAATAGACTAGATTATGAATTATACATGTTGATGAACTATCAAGATTCATTGCTATTTTTTCGTATCTCCAATGAACATCCTATCCTAGCAATATCCAAGTACTTAGACCACGATCTTCCAAAGTGTTATCTCACCTCAAGACGTGTGTGGACACGTACAACGACAGTGGAATTTTTAGTGATTCACAAGATGTGCTTGACACATGAGATCTTGGAATTTAGGTGTGAGATAGATTTTTAGGTTTAGAGAAAAGATACCATATATTTTTATCTCTGTTAAAAATCTGAATCTTAAACTTCTGAATATCTAGAAAATCTTATCAGATTGTTTTATAATTTAATTTAATTCAAATTTTAAAATTAAACAACTATTAATCATAAAATATTAAATTAAATAAAAAATATATCCAAGATAGATTCTTGTGCAATCACTATGACTTGTGTGTAACACATGTCCAATTTTCAGGGAATGTGTTTTAACACATTTATTTATTAATTGTTTAATAATTTATTTATTAAAAAATGATAAAATATCTAAGAACTAATAACTAACCTTATTAGATAAATATTTTAATTATTTGAATAAATTTAAACCAATTCAAATTCAATTTGAATTATCAGATTTATTTTTCACATAAATAAAAACTAATTAATTTAAAATTAATTATTTTTATTATTTATAAATTTTGAAAAAATTATTTTAAAAAATTATAATTAATTTATTTAGAAAATTAATAATTAATTAATTAATCTCAATTATATATTTGCCCTGAAGACTAAATTTATTCCAAATATGTCTTTTCATTGATTTTTTCTAATTTCAACTCTTACTTTAAATAATGTTGATGGAGTCACCTTGGGGACCTATAGGCCTACAATTTCATGCTCCAATAAATTTATATTATTAATTAAATCTCTTTAATATAATAACATTAATTTATTAATTTCAATATTATTCCACTAAAAATATGAGACTATACTATTGCAATTATAGATATTTATTTACATAGTACTTTTTAAAGATAAAAAGCGTCCATCGATTTAATCATTATATATAATTCAATTCTCTATTAATGTTTCATAATTAAAGCATGGATAAAATCATCGTTTTACCTCTTTAATTATTTCTTGTTTCCTTAAGTACCATTTGTCGGGTTTTATGCCCTTAATAATAAATAATAATAAAATATAAAAGTAATTAATAGAGTCATAACCGACTTATTCAAATTCTTAATAGTTATATTCAAATTAGTATTCAGAATTTTTCGAAAACCTACAGGAGATTTGCTATACAATGAATATCAATATTAAAACACTATGGTCAAGACATCCTCACGTGTCCATGAAAGAAGCATGTTGTACAAGTAGGATAAAAAAGAATCTCTACTATACAATCTCTAAAAAATATATATATTTTAATTATTACAAAAGACTGCACGAAGTGCGGTTATGTTTTCTAGTTTATTTATAAATGATGTAAAATTATCTATAACTATAATTATCTCAGTTATATGTATATGTATATTGATATGATATATAAATTACATTATTATTATTATTTTTATTTTTATGTAAAACTACATTCAAATATACACAATTACTTAATATCTGAGGAGACCACATTCAAAGTCTAATATAGATACATCTAATGGATGTTTGGAAGTTTCATTATTGAGCATTGAACCATTTTATTTGTGGTATGGGAGTTCTTTCTCTTAAGGAATAAAAATGAAATGCACTCTCCTTCCTCGTCCTGTTATCTTATAAGAACACAACACAATATCTGTTCTGTTGACAATGGAGAGTGTTTGACTAAATCTTTTAATTCCTTTTATTATTATATAGCCAAAAAAGAGAAAAGTTGTTATCATGTTACAATTGCTAATTTTTGCGTGCATATCTTTTCATTATTTATTTGTAACTTCATCAAAATTTATTTGTCGTATTTTATTTGTTTAGTTATTAATTTAAATATGTCAAATACCATGAGCGAGTAACTAGCCTCAATGAATTTCCTTTTAAAATAACTAAATACATAAAACAGTCCCACAAGTAGTAGTATTTAAATATTCTCCTAATTTATAATCTTTATCTCGTTGAGACAGGGAGAAGACAAGGAAGAGCTTCTCTTTATTAAAACTAAACTAAAAAAAAGGGTAAAAAACAAGCACTAGTACATGAAAAATCTAAGCCCCATTAGGAAGAAAATTATCATAGAAAATGTAGCAGATGATACTGTGATCGATGCTGGAATACGTCCCTTATCCTTCCTTATTACCATCCCTTCTATTATGGGGTAGCTTATGACCAAGATATAGAGAGACAAGAAAACTTGTAGAAACATCTTGTCCAAATTTCCAACAAGGATAGCTCTAGTGATTCCCACAAGAAGAGAAACCACGTTCAGGATAACTAGAACAACCAGCGGAACAAGAAACATAGCTGGTGTTCTGAAATCGAATTTTCCATTTCGGTATAGTTCAACTGTTTCGTCATCATCAACTTTGTTGGTGAGCAAGAAACTGGCTTCCCTCATACCAATCCTCAGCTCCCATAGAGATGAGATGTGATTGATTTTATCATCCATAACCTTAGCTCATTTATCACTGAGCGAGGTGAGCCACCAGTGATGAAGACCTCAAAAGAATGTTGAACAAGTGAGGAGGCAAAGATGAACAGAAATACAATGAAAAATGAGTTTGAAACCTGTTAGAGAATGTAGATTTATTGTTAGGGAATTCTATAGTGATTTTGATATTACTCTTTTGATAACGAGTGGTGTATGTATATGATATTTACCTCAGGATACATAGGAATACCACTAAGCAAGCATAGTTGAGGAACAGTAGCGAAACACCACAAAGGTAAGAAGTAGAGGGGAAAAAATGAGAGATATCCATAGCTCATTTTCTCAAGAAAGGACATTTTGGAGGGACCATAAACAAAAGGGCAAAACTTTGAGATACCGACTTCGACCAACCCTGAACTCCATCTTATTCCTTGAGTCAACAGATCATTCAAATTTGTGACACCAGAGCCCAAAAACTGCGGCGTTGATGAGCTCAGATAGACTGAAGTCCAGGCTTTGGATTGTATGGTGAAGCCGGTCAAGTAATCTTCTGCTACTGAATAATGCAGAAAACCAACCTGTGGTTCCCATTGCAAGGAGAAGAAATCAATAAGTCATTATAAATTATAATCAATGAAAAGGTTGAGAAATGAAATCAAGTCCATAAACCAAGGCTAGCTTACATCTTGACCCCATTTTGTTTCACTTCCATAGGTGCAAGAAGCCAAAAATTTGGCCTCTTGTAACAATGCATTAGAAGAGTCTCTAATATTTGCTACATTAGGCTTCTTGTGATTAAAAAGAGATTTCATGAACTCATTGGGTGGCCCAAAATACTTTTTCAGTTCCATTGGATCAGCACCTGTTTATAAAAACAGATAACCAGTTCAAGATACTATTTTTAGGTAAGACATACACATATTGCTAACAAATGATTATCCTGTCATATAAAGATGTAATTTAACAACGGCCTTACCTTCTTCCACATATCTGCCATATAAGGACACCCTTTTCAGGAAAAAGCCTTTACCAGACAATACAGGTCCATCCAGTCCATCCATACCTTGCCATATATATATGCTATAGATCATGTTGTCACCAAGCCTGCATTGTAAGGCATTCGCAGTACACATGAAGTTGACGATAAAAGAAGCCATTAAGGAGAAGCTTATCCTTTAAAACATTTGTTGAGCTAAATATACTACAGATAGTTTCAGTGGAGATAGAGCTCAGTAAGACTGCAAAACGAGCAATTGATTAAACATCTAGAAGGCTACACATTAAAAGAAACAGCCAATAAAAAAAAATCTTCATAAAATTAGATCCTGTAATTAAAAGGAATACTAAATGAAAGTATAGCAAGAAAATTTCATGGTTAAAACTTAAAAGTGACAATAAATGATAATATTATCTTCATTCTTTCACAAGACAAAACCAGCTGTTAAAGTTCAAAAGGCCTTTCATTCTAGTGCAAGTGCATTCCAACTAAATTTCCAATTTCAATCTTCAATATAGGCTCACATGAAAGAGAAATTTGTTGGGATGTTATCTCTGAAGAAAAAATAATCTCCATTGAGCAGAATGCAACCTTAAAAGATAAGCTACTGAAACCAATGAAGAACTGAATAAGTAAATTGAATTAGCAACAGCAATAAATGAAAGCAGAAAACTTCAATACGCAGACAAATTAGCATGAAGTTAGTAACAAGCTGCAATATAAAGATAGTCGACCGCAAAATAATAATTTCCTTTTGAAGCCTTAAGAGGATAAGGAATAAGACATTTAATATTTATATTTACAGCACGAACTAAATGAAGAACTCTAAGCTAAATGTGGAAAAACCTAGCATCTTACACAATAGGTGCTTCTAACTCTTGCCTACAGGCACTTTGGCCTTCTCATTCTCATGCTCTACCATGTAATTGTGAACCCTTTCGGCTTTCAGTCTCATACCCTTGATCATCTCCTCACTTGCTTCAATTATCTGTTTCGGCAAAGCAATCTCCAAATAATCAAACCACTCTCCAAGTGTCATCTTCTCCAAATCCAGCTCCTTTCCAGATTCACCCAACTTCTCTTTAGAACCAGAAGCACTATCCTTTTTTGCCTCTCCACTGATGCCACAAGCATCTCTGCCATGATCCTCCTTTTCACCAATTTCTTCAACACGATGCTCCCCGACGGCCTTTTCACAAACTTCTTCGACACCAAGCTCGCTGACTGCCTTTTCACACTCATGTTCCCTCATAATCAACTCATCCTTAAGATCAATAACTTCAACATAATCAGGCGACTTCTGTGGTGAATTCTTCCTCCTCCTTGTGCCACCGCCGGCACGAGTACTCTTCTTATTGCCAACCTTAACTTGTCCACCTTCTACATCAGAATTCTCTGGAATTTTCTCAAGAACTGAACAAGACACTGCATTTTCCTCCTTTTTGGAGCTCCGAGTTCGCCTCGTTCTCACTTGCCGCAGCTGCCCCATTTTATCTTCATGCTCTTGCTCCTCCTTCTCCTTCTCCTCAACCACACTCTTCAAAACCCTAGGTTTCCTCCCCCGCCTTGGTTTCTCAACCACCTCAACTACATCCACCGCCTCTGCATTCTCCACCCCCAAAGCACATTCCACTTCCTTCTCCTTTTCCTTCGCAACCTTACCTCTCCTACCCCGATTAGTCGCACCAGAAGCTCCACCATCCTTCTCCTGAACTCCACGCCTAGAGCTCCGCCTCAAGTAGCTCCCATCGTGGACTTCAATCTTGACGGAGATGGAAGTGGATTCTCCAATCTTGATGCAGTCTCCGTCACTGAGATCGACGGGGACGTCGGGGTCGATCAGTTGGTCGTTGAGGAAAGAGCCGTTGGAGGAGCCGAGGTCTTGAAGTAGCCATTTGCCAGATTCGGATTCGAGGGAGAGGTGCTTGGTGGAGATGCCGGAGTCTTTGATGGTGAGGTTATTACCCCGGACAACACGACCGATTCGAATGGTGGATCCGGGCCGGTATTCTAGGGTTTCTCCGGCTCGAGGACCTTGGGTGATTTCAAGTTTGAGAGCCATCGTGAAGAAGAAAAAGGGGGGTATTCAAGTTATATTATTAATTAGTTTAGTGGTATACGTGGTTCTGACCCCAGTTGCCACGTGGACCTGGATAAGAAGAAAAATAATTATAATAATAAAGCACACCACAAACAAATCAAAGCTCTCCAAAATTCAACTCCGTAGAAAAAAGCTCACTCCTTTTTCTCTCCATGAAAGCTTGATTGATCGAGCCAAAAGAGCTTCATATCTACAGAGCCCATCAATTTCAGGCCGAGATTTGAATAACCCAGAAAAAGATTCGTAATGGGTTCTTCCAAGACTTTGAGGAAGTTGGAGGTGGCATCTCCGGTCCCAGCTGACATCGACATTGCCACCGCGGTTGACCCTTTTCACATCTCTGAGATTGCCAACGAGCTCAATTTCAGTCCTGATCACTATGATCTTTATGGAAAATACAAGGCCAAGGTTATTCATTTTGATTTGATCTTGGCTTGTTTATATATGTATATTTGTAATGGGTTGAGGCTTTGATTTGAGCTTGTTTTGTTTGGTTGCTGAGAAAATAGAAGGAACTTAGGATCATTTTTGTGTAGTTTTTCCATCTTATGAATGTTTAATTAGTGTTTCCCATTTCCATTGTGTTTTTTGGGGGGGCTATAAGACAATGTGAACTGCTGATAATTTCTTGTACCCTGTGGAGAGTTGATTTACATATAATTTTTTTGTTTGATCATTATAGGTTTTGCTTTCTGCGCTTGATGAGCTTCAAGGGTCTAAAGATGGGTATTATGTTGTGGTTGGGGGAATTACTCCAACACCCCTTGGAGAGGGCAAGTTTACCACTACTGTAGGACTTTGTCAAGCTTTGGGTGCTTATCTTGACAAGAAGGTAAATTCTTTTCTGTTTTTCATTTATATATAATATATACAACAGTAGCTTTATCACTTAAAGGTTCTCGTTGTTTTTCTCCATTGCTTAGTTTAGTGAAATTACTTTGTTGGTAGTAAAAGTTGAATCGGTTTTTCAATTACTACACAATTTTAAATAACGACTATGTCAGAAGATCTATATTCCTTTCTGCCTGTTTCTGAGGGAAGGTGCTTGCAACAGCCGAGACAGATAAGTAAAGAGATTATATACGAATAAACCAATTTGAGTTAGGCGTGAAATTTGTTTGAACGAGGTACTAGTTATTCTGAATTAAGCTTGAGCAACTTTTGAAATTAGCCCGCTTACAGTCCTGTAGTACTACCCTCACTTATATTTTATTTATTATGAATATTGACATTAGAATGCTAACCCTTTAATTTTTTGAAGAGGAAGGTACATGAATTGGGTTGTGTAAAATATGTTGTCTAGTCTCTGAGTATTGAGTCATATATTGCAATCTACTTTCTGTTTTAGGCCACATGTGCTTTTATGATACTTTCCTTCATGTGCTAAGATAGGATTCTGTCAACAGTGCTAGGAAATGAGTTTCCATCTGTCCTTGGGAGCATAGCCTACGCAATATGTTTCATATGGTTTCAAATAATTTACTTGATGACACAGAAATCATGAAAAACATGGGTCATCACTATTCTGTGTAAATTAAGTCAGGAGTAGTTGTCACGTACTAACTATGTTTAAGTTCTGTCCTTTTCCTATTTTAGGTTGTTACATGCCTTCGTCAACCATCACAAGGACCGACATTTGGAATCAAAGGAGGTGCAGCAGGAGGTGGTTACAGTCAAGTGATCCCGATGGATGAGTTCAATCTTCATCTCACTGGAGATATTCATGCAATAACAGCTGCAAACAATCTCCTGGCTGCTGCCATTGATACTCGGATTTTCCATGAGGCAAGCCAATCAGATAAGGCTCTCTTCAACCGGTTATGCCCCCAAAACAAGGAAGGGCAGCGCAGCTTTAGTAACATCATGTTTAGACGTCTGACAAAGCTTGGTATCACAAAGACCAGGCCTGAGGATCTCACACCAGAAGAAGTTAAAATGTTTGCTAGGTTAGATATTGACCCAGAAACTATTACATGGAGAAGAGTAATGGATGTAAATGACCGCTTCTTGAGGAAGATTTCTATTGGCCAGGGGCCGGAAGAGAAAGGAATGGTGAGAGAAACAGGGTTTGATATATCCGTTGCCAGTGAAATAATGGCAGTTTTGGCCCTTACAACATCCTTAGCTGATATGAGAGAGAGGCTTGGAAAAATGGTGATTGGTAACAGAAGGCTGGTGATCCTGTAACTGCTGATGATCTTGGAGTGGGAGGTGCATTAACTGTCCTCATGAAGGACGCAATCAATCCTACTTTGATGCAGACGCTTGAAGGAACACCAGTTCTTGTTCATGCTGGCCCTTTCGCAAATATTGCTCATGGGAATTCCTCTATTGTGGCTGATAAGATCGCACTGAAGCTGGTGGGACCAGGTGGGTTTGTAGTCACTGAAGCAGGTTTTGGTGCTGATATCGGTGCCGAGAAGTTCATGAACATAAAGTGTCGATATAGTGGCTTAACACCTCAGTGTGCAGTTATTGTGGCAACAATAAGGGCCCTGAAAATGCATGGCGGTGGTCCAGCAGTTGTTGCTGGGAGACCCCTGGACCATGCCTACTTGACGGAGAATGTTGGTCTAGTTGAAGCAGGTTGTGTGAATTTGGCCAGGCACATTGCAAACACAAAATCTTATGGTGTAAATGTTGTTGTTGCTGTGAACAAGTTCTCGACTGATGCTGAATCTGAGTTACTTGCAGTCAGAAATGCTGCATTGGCAGCTGGGGCATATGACGCTGTTATTTGTACACACCATGCCCATGGTGGAAGAGGAGCGGTAAATTACTTTATGCATTAACAAAGTCGTACTGTTACTTATTACTATTTACTCATTGGTAGGTCCTTGTAGTATTGAGAGCTTGGTTTTTTGCTCTGCACATGCTGAACTTGCAATATTTACATAGTTTCAATCATCTTTGATTTCGGAACTTCTTTGCTTTTCTTGACTAACAATAATGTCCCTCTTGATTTAATTAATGCTGAACCTAGTAGTGCATGCAATGATGTAAATTATGACAACTTGAGGTTGAATCCCAGATTCTGCCCAAGATTTGCTGTTAATCAATAATGTTGGCTAAGCAAGAACTGTGGTGTCTAGGAAAGCAATGGATTTAGTAGTGAATCTAGTAATTCAGTTTTTGACAACCGATTTCGCAATGTCTAATTCTCTCTATATATGTTCTCCTTCTTGACTTTATAGAGTGTGTGTGTGGGCTTTTTACTTTTTGGGGAGCTTTTTTTGGCCCTAAAGGAAAAACAGGGGGAAATGCTAGAAATGCCTTCTATAACTCATAAACTTATTTATGATGTTCAGGTAGACCTTGGAATTGCTGTTCAAAAAGCCTGTGAGAACGTAACACAACCGTTGAAGTTTCTATATCCTTTGGATATTGGTATTAAAGACAAGATTGAGGCCATAGCAAGGTCATATGGTGCTAGCGGTGTTGAATACTCAGAACAGGTAAAGCCTCTACAACATATTCAATGCATGTTAACTTTTTTGATTCAAGAATTTCTGTTCAAAGGTTAGATGATAATGAACGTGTGAACCCAAACAAACATGATTTCAGACTAAAGGAAAGTTCCATTTAAGAATGAAACAATGTTTTGTTAAGAACAAAACTTCTGAATTAAAGAGAGGGTTTATGATTTTGTGTTAATACACTACAAATTTTCCTGGTGTCATAATTAACATATACTGTGAATGAATAAAAAATGTAGTTGTAGTTGAAGTTCATGGCAAAGTTTACATGGTTTGCTCATGAAATGAAGTTTTCTTTTGCATAAATAGGTGGAGAAACAGATTGAGACGTACAGCAGGCAAGGATTTTCAGGTCTGCCCATCTGCATGGCCAAGACTCAGTATTCATTTTCAGACAATGCAGCTGCAAAAGGAGCCCCCAGCGGTTTTGTCTTACCGATAAGGGATGTGAGGGGTAGTATTGGGGCCGGATTCATATATACCCTTTGGTGGGAACAATGAGTACAATGCCAGGACTTCCTACCAGGCCATGCTTCTACGAAATCGATCTCGACACCACTACTGGAAAGGTTATTGGTCTCTCTTAAAGAAGGCATTTGTACTCAGGCTATTTATTGGCAATGAAGCAGCTTCTGCCTGTAGCCAAAGTTTGGATCAAGGGCAGACTTTTCACTACCATGGTTTAATGGTTTTCCTGAAATTGTATTATGCTCTTTTCCTTCTGTGTTGTATAACTAAACAATGATTTTTCCAAATAAAAGAAGCATGTTAAATTTGAGTTTTGAATACTTATAAATAAGCACTTTAATCATGTCCATATCTGAAATGCTTGAGTTGATGGTATGACTGCATTCCGTTTGGTTTTGTTTACAACTGACCTGACCCAAATAATAAATTAGATTTATTAATTGGTCCAAGGAAAAAAATGAGTAACTAAATAAATAGAAAAAAGGTTGTCAGTGGGAGGCAGCAGCTGATATGTGTGATAGCATTGAGCGAATTGACTTGGACATTAATTGCTACTGCCAAATGCCTATAGATAAACTCTCAAAGAATATACTCTATTTTAATTTGAATGTTGTATTTTAATTCGGTTGTTGAACTTTTTCACTTACATAAAATTATTTCCATTGCAATGGTTTGTAATTTACTTATTTTTGTGAAAAAAATATTTAAAATAAAAAGGAATTAAAAAGTGTTAGTAGTAATGTGCATTAGATTGATAATTACTTGAAGAATAATGATAATGCACAAAAGAATAGATCCATTTCCATTTGGTTCAATTTCAGTATTACTGCCATTGTACAATTACCAATACTCTTCTACATGGCTTTTGCTCATCAACATTATAATTACCTTCACAATGACAAATTATATTTCTAAAGCAGAGGCAAAAAAATTGTGTAATAAAATAGACAAAATCCCATGTAAATTATATTTCAGTCATGTTTAGGTGAGAGTTTGTTTATAAGAGGCTTCGGCACGAGCTTCATCCAATTTCATCAGCAGCTCCTTCATAAAACGTGTATTGGTTCCATGAGAGATTTTAAGTACATCAACTGCCTTGGTTAGAGATTTCACACCATTCTCTGTCTCCCCAAGAAACCTGCAACAATCCTTGTTACTTCTTTGTAACATAATCCTCAATCACAAAGCATTCTCATGTCACATTACTCCTCAGATAAAAATTACTGAACAAGGAGCTAATGTTCGTACAAGGGCAGTAATTTTATGTTATGAAAAACAGTAGAACATTTTCTTAAGTTTATAGGTTCAACTTGAAGGTATCTTATTTCCTTGGCCTCTAGAGAATTAAATTTCTCACATATTAAACTCTGCACAAGTACAATGTAGTATATTCTTTCCCTTCTTAATTATGGAAATTCTCAAAATTTACAAATTTGAGTTTGAAACTAAGTCCTCTTACTCAAAATATATATCTATATAAATTATAATTTTCAGGCAAAAATAAATAAAAGTTCTCCTATGTAATTACACTAATACTTGGCTATGAAAACTCGCCGCGGAATTAATTGAGAAGTAATTATGACAAATGAAACTTAACAAAAGAATTTGAGAAAATGTACTAACCATTCAAGTTTGCCACATGTATAATATTGCAAACCAAGCAATGGATGGAAGCTTGGATATACTCCTGCAATGCAAAGGATCAAACAAAAAGTGCCAATCATTATCAATACTAATATGACATGTTCCACAATTTGGTAATTTCCTTCCCAAAGTGAGTCTATAATCTCTTTATGGTAATATAGATAAAACAAAACATCCCATACCATCTGTTAGGACAGCTAAATTACATACTTATAAAACAAAAACTCAAGAAATTACATCTCACAAATGAACATAATTTACGTTTATATCTTAAATTGGTTAACCCGTGTCAATTTTTCAGAAGAGCTAAATTCTAGTGTTAAGGTCTCCAGTTCAAATTCGTCATCCTCTCTTAAACAAAATCAACATCATTCAACCATGCAATAGTTATAGCTTAATTTAAAGTTTTTACTTTTTCTACAAGCGTTTGTTTTAAACTCAATTGAAGAGTAGAGTTGAATTTACTTAGTTATTATTATTATGTTCACCCTTTAGATTACCAGATTAAGGTAAATGCTTAAAAACATATTTTCATATATTGATATGAGATGAAAGCAATCATACTCTCATATACTGGAATGGTCATCCTGCAATACGATAGAGCTTCATGCCAGTTTTGCAACTCCATGAACATCTGAAGAAAAGTACAATTTTGTTGCCATCGGTGAGAACTATTTTAAAGTACATGCAAATGATATCCTGACTGCAACACACCCTTTCACTTTTTATTAGGTAAAATGGCTAAAATAAAAGATTTATTAAAAACAACAACAATTATTTAGGGAGAGATGCATAAATGTTACCTTCAGAAGCTTGTCGCGAGTTTGCATCAAGCTGATTGAAAAACGATGGCACAGATTTCTTTGCAGTTTCTCAATAGTAACTGTAGTGATTACTTCCTGGTAATCTAATCTTAGTCAAAGATTAACCTTGATTGGAATAATAGATGATGTATACTCTAATCCCCATCAGCAAAGTTACATAAAACTAATGATCCATTTTAGATTGCAGTTATGAATTGAATTCCAGGTATAGAATTGTGGAGACATTAAATCAATAGAATAATCATGGTTTCAAAATGGATGTAAACAGTAATTTGAGCACGCAGTAGAAGTAAAAGGATACTTTGTGATGATACGGAATCAAGAACCTTTTCTGACAGTGATTTTATTTCGCTTGCTAACTCCTTTATTTCTTCCTTGCTCCTAACAAGTCCACACTGTTGGCAAATGAATCCTTTGTCACCTGAACATTGGATATCAAGTAAGCAGAAATTGTCAGTCGCCTTCCGAAATGTTTTTTTATTTCTTATCATTCTACTTTTTTCAGCCTTCCTAAATACCAGAATCACGTAACAAAAAGCCATCACATTCAGTATTCTTGCATCCATAACCTTCCAGAATTGCACCTTCTTGGACATCATCTGATTGACCCTTTCAGTGACATATCAATTAAAAAAATGAAAAAAAAAATTACATATAAGAAAAGGAACGAGACATAACTGAAGGCAAAATCTTTGCATGATAGAAGGGAAAAAAAGTGAGAAAGAAGCTAACTTAGTAAGTACCAATTTGATGCAACGAACACATTTGCAAGTGAAGAGATATTGCTCTTTTAAAGCTTTTTGACGAGTCAGAGTGCTTCCAGCAGTTTCAATGTAGCTTATCAACACCTAATAAGTTACATATGAAAAAAAAAAGTTACATATGAAGATAAATATAAGCAAAGATTTTGATAGATAAGATAAAATCCTTGGAAGCTTTAGTTTTACGCGGTGATAACTAATAAAAACCATAAATTTATAAATAAATCTATGCAATTATAATTTATGTGTTTAAATTTACTAATATTTTAGAATTCTATGTAGGAAGTAAGCAAGATATTAGGACTTGTGAAAAAACATTGAACAAGATAAATGCAAATGTTCCAATCCTTAAGTAAATAAATCATACAACGTTGCTTCTTTTTCAGTCACTCGTGAAACAATTTACACTTTATAAAGTCGAGAAGAAATGCGTTCTTCAATCAAAGAGGCTTAATCAAAATTTAAGACTGTATTAAACTTCTTTATCCATTAAAATTTACACTTCTTCAGTCTGTCATAAACTTTCGTGCAACATAGCATATTGTCCGAGTAGAGGGCAGAGAAAGACTCTAGGAATGATAAAGACATCCCATTGTTCTCACTACCAAATGACTATGCTCCCAAATAGATTTACATATGGTTAGAATTCATTTACCTAGGCAAACCAAGTTCTCCTTAATTTTACATGGAGAAATCCAATCTTTCACTCTTATTACAAGTTCTTTACATGACTGATCTTATTCAGAGGAAGTCAAATGCAAACAAAAATTTTTAAGTTTTATGGAGGATTTACTAGATTGTGAACCTCTGTTTTACACAATTTAGAGTAAATAATAAATGTGAAATGGAAACAAATAATGACACTGCCCAAATTTAAATACAAGCATACCGCAATTATCCCAGTATCTTTTAAAAAAGTGTATGATGTTGTAAGCTCTATGCAAGACAAAAAAAGAAAAAAGAAAAATAAAAAAAAGGGATGGCTTTATGCCAGTGAAAGAAACAAAGCACTATTGGCTTTTGATGTTCAGGAGAAGTCCACAAAGTTACTCAGTTTTTTCACTAAGTTTGTATGAACTCAAAATACTACATAAATAATTTTAATGTGTCATTTTAAGATAGCAAAAAATATTTCAACAAATTCCATTATCATTATATGAAGCATAATGCTGCAATGCACATACTCTATAATTTTACACTCGATCTTGAAATTATTACAACCTAGTGACATGTTTCCTGATTTTCAATTGCACATTATAAAAAATGTTAATTTCAGTTTTTCATAAACCATCAAATCCCCCCTGTTTCACCTGGGTGCAAAGGCAAGTTTGCTCTCTGTGTGTCTACCATATTTACAAGTGAAAATGACATTTGTTACAAGTTTTTAATGTAATATCAAGAAGTAAACCCAAAAAGAGGGAATAAATGACATGAAACTTGATCTAGAGGAGAGGGAAATTCTTAAGGGTCATCTAATAGAACACTCTTTGCAGATTCCCTAGTGATATTTAAACTCCCTACTACAATGAAATTGTTATCAGAATTGCATCTGTCTCTACTCTCTACAGGTCAAATGTACTAAGACTCAACAACTTTATCACCTTAAATACATGTTTGGAAATTCTACAGCAAGATATATGTGGATACAAAGTTGTCCTTAATAATAAAAAATTGTTAATATCCAAGAAAGCATATGTTACCTCAGAATCTTTGGGTATATGTTGCACAGCACGTACCACAGCTAATCTTCCCTCAAAGGCCAGAACAGAATTTGGCAAGCAGCTAAGCACCAAAAACATTTAACAGATTGAAATCAGGAGGATGGTACCTAAAACATATCAATCAACTAAATTTGTTAACTACCATTATTAAAGTGATATAGTTACCTGTGGTTAATAATGGAAATGATAGGAAACAGTCCAGTCCCCTGGGGTCTCAATTCATTATCACAAATGGTGTGTGCATTACAAGCAAGCTACATAAATAGAGAAGGATATTAATTCAAAAAGTTTCATTTTAAGATCAATCAGTCAGTCTTACAGTGTACAACCAAATTCATTGCCGCTTATGTAAGACCAGGAATCAAGAAAGTAAGCATGTAAATAGTTTTAGGTAAGAAAACTAAAGAGCATTACTATCTTTACAGGTGATAAAGGAGAAAAAATTCATACAACACTGTTATAACAGATCTGTGCTAAATTATGATGGTCACAACTCCTGAAACTGTTTTTAAGAGTACCTTGGAAAAGTTTTCTGCAATCTCTTTTATGTTGATATCAGGCAACTGAAGCATCAAGTTGACAAGGTTAGCCATCTGGGCATAGACCAGTTGCTTCTCATCTATGTCCGACATATCTTTTGTAAAGGGTCAAGGCAAAACAATTGAAAACCAAACACAAACTCTAGCAAAAAGAAAGGTAATTTTAGGGTATTGAACCAAAAAAGAATGGAAAAGGATACGAGAGATCAATGCCTCCACCAATTTGTAGTTTTCCATAGCAGTAGCAGGAATAATCTAGCAGCAATAGCATAAAGAAATGAGTGAAACAGGTTATCCCATATATATCAAAGTTTTGTGAACCCAATTGAGAAATTGTTTTGTAAACTCATTCAACAAAAAGTTAAATACCCAGAAGAGATAATCCAAAAACTAAGCACTTCTTAGCTTACCCTTTCAGATTCCAATTTCTTCCGAATGTAGAGTCTGAGCATCAGACGCAAAGAAGGTGTAACGCATTTTCTTCTTTCTTTATCAAGCTTTGAAAGAGCATCACATTCAAGACGATGCAATTTCCACTCTTCCTTCTAAAAGTCATATCAAACCGATTAATGATTGAGCAAAAAGCATATATACACAAATACACATAGATCAAATAAAAAAGTCTCCATGACCATGAGCATACCTGACATGAGCTACTACAGTACCAAACCATCTGACAAACTGAACATTTTTTAAGAGAACTCGTCTTAAAACAACCATCACATCTGGAGTTATTATTAGGAACGGAAACATAAGGCCTTTCTCTCAGAATGACTTCCCCTGAAAATGGCAAAAGCATTCCATTCTATTATTACTTCTTCCACATAATATTTCCAAAACACTTCATTTCTTTCTTGCCCAATTCGCCTGAGAACTAATATTATTAATTTTCCTTGGTGGGTTTAGCGTAGTTTATCTTATAATGTCACAAACAAAGTAATTCGATCGATACTTACTAGAAAACTGGGCTCAAAGTGAGAACAGAGAGAGACCTGGGCAGAAGTGTCTGGTGGCAAAAAGGCAACGACCCTTGTCTGGCAAAGTAGAGACGGATAAACAACCCTCGTTGAGACCACACTCCAATTCTTCCATCGCCGTCGTCGGTCTCGTAAACAGGGATATTAGGCAGAAAGAACCGTTTTTTTTTTTTTTTTTTTCAGAGAAAGGTTCCTCTTTTCTTTTTACTTTCCCCTATATTACTTTTTTGAAATGAATTTTTATTGTAAAATTGTATAAAAAATTAATTATTATAATCAAATATAAAGTATTTTTAAAAATTACTTTAAAAAACAAATAATTTATTTATAATAATTTTAGATTAAATTTTATTTCAAAAGGTAAGCAGTATTTTAATATTTTGTTTTATTTAAAAAACTTTCTTATAGATTTTTATAAAATATGAGAAATAATTTTAAGCCCCTCCTCGTCTAAGTAAATATTAATTTAAAAATATACTTGTGGGGGATTCTATGATAAAAGAGTTGGATGTTTTATATTTCTAACTTGTGAATGGTTTTTGATGCTATTTTTTAAATGACGGTGTATATTGTAGTTATTTAGAGCATATTGTAAATTAAAAAAAAATTGAATAATTTATCGTACCGAAAACTAAATATAAACATATTATTTTTCACGACAAAATAATTAGGCACATGTGCACATTATAGAATATCATTCATATAGTATCGAAACACTCAAAAATAAATTAAAGACATATAATGACAATTACTAAATGTTAGAAAACAAAGTATCACAATATCAATATCGCTCTTTGGAATAAATAAAGTAATCCATATTTATATAAAATGATATAATATTAAGACACAATTTCCACGTGGATACACTTAATTAATATCATTAATTTATTAACACATAAGTTTAAATACATTGATAACATAAGTTATGTGAACACCACTCATACATAAATATGAAATATATATCCAAGGCCAAACATTATTCATTGGATGATCTTAATATTAATAATTAGATGGAGGAAACATAAAGACCAGAATCACCTGATCCAACCAAAACATTATTAACCCTTTTGCAGTCCAATCTAATTTCTCCATCAGAACCAGTGATTAGACTTAGGTTACCCATTTTGATCATAGAACTCACAAAGCTCTCAAAGAAGTTTGGTTTGCACTGAATTTGTTGACAATCTCAATGACATCATCAGCTCCTGGGGTTGAAAACAGCTCTTGGTCACTCTGGAATAACCCCTTATTAGCTTGCAGATTTGAATAGTATTTATTGTCAAATTGATCTGGTGTGGTGGGGTCTATATTTGTTATCACAGACGCGTTTCCTCCCTCAGGGCATAGATCTTGTAGAAATTTTAAGTAGTTTGCGTCTATGGTCGGGTCAGGAAGCCCTGTGCCATTGAAATTGAATAATCGATTGCTAAAGGTTACACATTGACCCCTTCCAAATGTGTGAGCACCTGTACGTTATTTAATATGAGACTCGATAGTAAATTATAAGCAATAAAACTCGTAATTTTATTTGCTAACCTGACAAGGCAACTAAGTTGATGGTGTCAAGCTTCAATTCCAAGAATTTGCCCTTCAGAATGTCTAGGGTTTCAAAGGGAGATGGAAGTCTTTGGGCACCTGAATTATTGGCTATTCTCCCATCTCTCCTTCCTAGCAGGTTGGTCCACCCAGGACCTCCTGACTGCCATAACCAAAACATTCATTCAATTTGTAAGATAAAACATAACGTATATAATACTTGAATAAACGCAATATGATAAATACAATATTTACATCTACTAAATTAAAAATACATAAATATTATAATTATAAATAACTTATAATATATATATATATAACAATATTATAATTATAAATAATACAATATAAATAACTTATAATATAAATGACAATATTATAATTATAAATAACACAATATAAATAATTATAATATAAATAACAATATTATAATTATAAATAACATAATATAAATAGCAATTATAATTAAGTTAGACAATAATTATAAAGAACAAAATAAAAGCCGAGGCCTGTATAACACACAGTTTCCTTAAAACAGATTCACCGCCTCTACGAGGTTTCGACGTCTATCTCCCAGGATACAACGGTGAACAACACAAGTAACTCAATTATTTCGCCGAACCAAATATGCCCGAACTCTATCACACTAGAACAAATCTAAGAACTATAAAGAGTAGAAAGGAAAAAATAATATTGAAAATATATATATCTTAATCTTCAATGGAAGACAAATATATATGAATATAAGTTTTTGGTGTAAAAATAAACTAAGACCACTAATGTTTATTTATAATATCTATCTAATGAGATTTTTTATTCATAAACATTGTGGGACAAATAAAAATTACTATTCACTACTGATTTTTCTAACAATCCCCCACATGAATGAAAAAATTGACTCAAGAAAAACCAACAAAAGAAATAGACCTAGGTGATAGAGTTCAACGGTAGAAACCTGCATAGGATAGGTAGGTGTTACCCTTTGAACCTTCCCTTGTGTAAGTATATTTACTTTACTGGCTGATCAGTAGACGCGATGTCTTTGAACTGTTCTGCCGTTCGTGTAAACAATGATATACCACACACAGGAATCTTTCTTGACATATATTGGTTCTCAAGATTATGTTCGTTTTGGCCCTGAACATTTCCCTGGTTCTGCAAGAGATATTCTAGGAATTGAGCCCTTATTCAATCCCTATAGAAGCGACCCATCTTCTCTCTCACATATGTGATTTTCTTAATTAAGAGTAACTCATATTACTCTGCTCGACATTTCGACGCATAAGAAATCATTAAAAGCATAGCTTAACCTTTTCCTTACGGTTATCACTGTTTCATCATAGGAATAGACAATGAGGATAACCCCCACAGTGATCCAACATAGTCTTTACAGTTTTAGTTGTCCCTTTGAACCTAGATCTTGGGATCTCCAGTCAACTAGGTGGGGTGTCTACTATATTGACTTTATTCATTCATGGGCTTTAGACCCATTCCCCTCGATGATTTTTCAACCAACTCTCTATTTAACCCTTTGGTTAGCGGATCCACAATATTATCCTTTGACTTCACATAGTCAATAGAGATAACTCCAGTTGAGAGTAGTTGTCTAATGGTATTGTGTCTACGACGTATATGTCTAGACTTACCATTATACATATTATTATGCGCCCTACCAATTGCAGATTGACTATCGCAATGTAAGCCAATAGATGGCACTGGTTTAGGCCATTTTGGAATATCTTCTAAAAATTGACGAAGCCATTCAACTTCTTCGCCACACTTGTCTAAGGCAATAAACTCAGATTCCATTGTGGATCTAGCTATTACCGTTTGTTTAGAAGATTTCCATGATACAGCTGTGTTATCCAAAAAACTGGTGTAGATGATGTGGCAAGTGATTCTCGGACACATGACTGACACTTGGAGGAACCCTGCTAGGATATCGACCAGAAGAAAGATTATAAGCAGTATGCAGCCCAGTCTTACCTGCGACCAGTCTGTTCGCAGGTTCCGCATGTAACATGATGTTTCCATAAAGATCTTTGTAAATCCCGAAATTGACTCCCACAATCTCCTGAGTATCCGATTATTTAGGAGAGAATATCTGTAACAGATTCATGTAATCCCTCTTGAGCCTATAAATAGAAAAAGATAGCTCAAGGAAGGGACTTTGGGTTTTCGAATTATTGGAGACTAGAGTAATTCTACTTGAGATATTATATTGTATTATTCTTCAGAGGTCAGTGAAACTCATTGAACCCTAGTTCTTTGATCACTCCTTTGATTCTTGCATCAATAACAATATAAGTGGACGTAGGTTATTACCAGATCTTGGGGCTGAACCACTATAAAATATCGTGTTCTTATTATTTTCGTCATCACGTTCTTTTCAACGCATTCACCCACGTCAAGCGTATTTTGACTCCGTGTCAGTTGACCAAAATCAGGGTCAACATTCTGGTGCTTTCGTTGAGAGCTTGATTTATCACCGTTGAGAAAACCAATGGCGAAAGCTACAAGGAAAACTTGACAGGCGGCCGCTGGTGCACCATCAAACCCGCCTCCTCCTCCTCCTGCAAGCGTGGCTGAAGATGAGCCACATTTGGACTTTGAGGAAGAAGAAATGGATGACGCAACGCTGAAGAGTACTTTGGGGGCGTTGCATGAAGAGCTAGCCAATCTGAGGGCCAGTCAGGAAAGTGCTGCAGAAATCATGGCGCGGCAACAGCAGGAGATTGAACGGCAGCGTGCAGAATTACGTGAGAGGCAGGCGGAGATGGACCGTCGCCAGAGCGAAGCCATGGAAGCCCTCGAGGCAGCCTTGCAATTGGCTAGGAATCAGGCAGCACCTGCCACGCACCCTGATCAACCCACAAATGGGCCACCCCACAGGGGTTCCAATCCTAGTCCGCCTATCCAAACCTTGAGCCCCCAAAGGCCCGACCAGCCTCAGGTGCCCCATGACGATGCCCCGCAGGACCCTAAGGCACAGCCTCCATCCCAAGCTGATCGTGGCAATCCCCCACATGAGAGGCAGAATAGGACCAGGCATCAGCCTCACAGTCCTAGACGCCATAGGGGCGACGAGCCAAACCTTCCAAATAGAGGAAAACATCCTCCTAATAACAGGAGGAACTCAGAGTTAGGCTCTGCGGTCCGTGGTCCCCAACAGAATGGTAATGCACGGGAACCCAACGACCAACGCAGGCCATCCTCTAACGCTCGGGACGTTTCAGCCCAGGATGGAAATCGAGGGAATAGTCAATCCCGTCATGGTCAGTCACGATTCAGGGATGGCAATGGTTATGATGAAGCCGATTCCGGCAGAGGAAACGCCGATCGTAGGAATGACGAAAGAGGTGGAGGCAGGAGTCAACCACCTCAGGATGACCAACCCGACAGACGCGATGCTGGGGGGTAGCCCAGGCAAAATAACGTCTTCAACCGGCTTGGAGCTAGCGAGCAGCGGAGAAGAGACGAGGATTTGAGAGATGTGCTCAATGATCGCCGTGAGCGACATGGCGAGAACATCCCCCCAGCAACAAAGGCCACAGCGATTCCTCTTGCAGTGCAGGCCCAAATAGATGCCCTCAACCAGGCGGTGCAACAGCTGGTCGGGGGAAGAACATCATACATCGACCACAACAGGAGGAAAGGCACTCCTTTTGTCCAAAGGATAGCTATGGCAGAGACTCCTAGCAAGTTTAAAATGCCTACGCTTCCCAACTTTGATGGGTACGGTGACCCGATGTCTCACGTCAATAAGTTCGAGATACAAATGGACATTCAGAAAGTGTCCGAAGACGCTCGATGCAGGATCTTTCCTGCAACACTTTCTGATGCCGCACAGGAGTGGTTTTTTAAGTTCCCTCCTGCAAGCATAGTTTCCTGGGAGATGTTCGTAAGAGAGTTTTACGGACAGTTCTACGCAGGTCGTGTGCATCCGACCGAGGCGAACCAGCTGGTTGAAATACGCCAGGAGGATGGAGAATCGCTTAAGGATTACATCCAGCACTTTATGCGAGCAGCCACAGGAGCAAAAATGGTGGGGGACGAAGGCAAAATGATGGCCATAACCGCAGGGGTTAGGAGTCGCTCCCCCCTCTGGAAAAGCCTCCAAAAGGAAGGGGTTAGAACTACCCAGGAATTCTTGGATCGGGCTGATCGTTACATCAAGTTCGAAGATGCCATTGCCGACGATGGAAAGCCTCCAAGCAAGGGTAAGAAGGCTGCCGAGCCCGCCAAAGCTGCCAATGGGTCTAAATCTAACGGCAACAGCAAAGGCAACAGGAACGGCAACGGCAATGGCAAGAATGGTGGAAAACGACCACACAATGAGCCTTCCACCTCTGACAATAAACGGGCCAAGGGTAATCGTTATGAACCTCGGTTCACTAACTATACTGCCCTTGTTGAGTCTCGGGGAGAGTTCTATCAGGCCACGAGTTCCAGTGTGCCCTATAAGAAGCCTGCCCCCATTCGAAAGGATATTTCAAAAAGAGATACTTCCAAGTTCTGTCATTATCATAACGACTACGGACATGATACTAATGAATGCAACCAGCTGAAGGATGAAATCGAGTTTCTTATTAGGCAAGGACACTTGAGAAGATACGTACGGGCCTCAGGGAATTCCCAACGAGAAGCTCCAAGTGGCAACGAGCAAGCACCCACATGCCAACGCTCGCCACCTTTGCAACCTGCCCCCGTAACTGGCACATTGTTAACCATCTGTGGAGGCCCGCACCTCGCGGGAAACAGCGGAAAGGCCAGAGAACGATATGCTCGAACTCTGCGCCACGACCAAGACATCGAGATGATGACTGTGGAAGACCGCGCGCCAAAAAAGGCTCGATCAGAGGAAGGTGAGATAACCTTCTCTAATAGCGATGCCCAACATGTCCGGTTTCCACACTCCGATCCGCTGGTCGTGGATATCCAAATGGCCAACATGATGGTGAAGAGAGTGCTGGTCGATACAGGAAGTTCGGTGAACATCCTGTATAAGTCTTCACTGGAACGCATGAAGTTGTCCGTTAAGGACCTAGAGCCTTGCAACCAGACGATATACGAATTTTCTGGTGAGGGACTCGCCCCCATAGGATCAATCAAACTGCCGGTGACAACAGGTACAGTGCCTGCTACCAGGACATTACTCGCTACTTTTATAGTAGTTGATTGTCCCTCGGCGTACAATGCCGTCATTGGGAGGCCTATACTGGTTGATCTACGGGCCGTCACCTCTATGTGGCACTTGGCCATGAAATTCCCGACAGACGTAGGGGTTGAACGTGTGTTGGGAAACCAGAGGGAGGCCAGAGAGTGCTATAACGCCTCAGTCCCAAAGGCGAAAAAGGGGACATCAAAGAGCACTACCTCAGATAGGTTGCAGATGACAATAGACACGCAAGCCCAATCCGATGATGAAGTCACCAAATAGGGTGTTGCCCAAAGTGAGGATAGAGATCTAGATCCTCGCTTTGGGGATTTTGAAGAAAACGTTGGACCCGTCGAGGACTTGGAAGAGGTCCAACTCGACGAAAAAGACCCGAGCAAAGTTGTAAAGGTCGAGAGAAACCTAGAACCAACCACGAAGCATGCACTGGTGGAATTTTTGCGGAAGAACCAGGAAGTCTTTGCCTGGTCGCACAAAGACATGGCTGGGATAGAACCTGTAGTTATCAGCCATGTCCTGAACATAGACAAGACTTTTCCACCCGTGCAACAAAAAAGAAGGCTGCTCGATAAGGATCGATCGAGAGCCTTAAAAGAAGAAGTTGAAAGATTAAAGGAGAATGGGTTCATCAGGGTGGCGTTTTATCCATCGTGGGTCTCCAATCCAGTGCTGGTTCCCAAGCCTAATGGCAAATGGAGAACCTATGTGGATTTTACAGACCTCAATAAAGCCTACCCAAAGGACTGCTTCCCACTCCCTAGAATCGACCAGTTGGTCGATGCTACTGCAGGACACGAGATCCTCTCCTTCATGGATGCATATTCAGGCTATAACCAGATTAGCATGCATCCTCCTGATGAGGATCACACCAGCTTTCGGACCGATACGGGCTTATACTGTTATAAAGTGATGCCCTTCGGACTGAAAAATGCAGGTGCGACTTACCAGCGGTTAGTAAACCACATGTTTAAAGAGTTGATCAGAGTAAACATGGAGGTGTACGTGGACGACATGCTGGTAAAGTCCAAGAAGGCAGAAGGACATGTGAAGGATTTACAAGAATGATTTGATGTATTGAACAAGTACCAGATGAAACTAAATCTTCTCAAATGTTCCTTCGGAGTTGGATCAGGGAAGTTTTTGGGGTTCATTGTAAATTCAAGAGGAATCGAGGCCAACCCCGACAAAATAAAAGCCCTGATCGACATGAAATCGCCAGAAAAGATCAAAGATGTACAAAGTTTAACCGGGAGAATCGCAGCCCTAAGTAGATTTATTTCGAAGTCAACGGACAAATGCGTCCCTTTTTTCAATCTACTTAGGGGCAATAAGAAGTTTGAATGGACAGGAGACTGCGAGCAAGCTTTTCAGGCCTTGAAAGCACATATGGCACAGCCTCCCGTCTTATCCAATCCAATCGAAGGAGAAACTTTGTTCATTTACTTGGCGATCACTGAAGTTGCTGCAAGTGCGTTACTAGTACGGGAGGAAGAAGGCGTACAAAAATCGGTTTACTACGTAAGCAAAAGGCTAATCGGAGCAGAACAGAGGTATCCGCCCATCGAAAGGCTAGCGTACTGCTTAATCTTGGCCTCTAGGAAATTACGTCCTTACTTCCAAGCCCATCCAATCACAGTTTTGACCGACCAGCCCCTTCGACAAGTCCTCCTGAAGCCAGAAGCGGCTGGGCGTCTGTTAAAATGGGCAGTCGAACTAGGGCAGTTCGATATTACATATTCACCGCGAGCAGCAGTAAAAGGACAAGTCTTGGCTGATCTTATTGCAGAGTTCACTGAACTCCCGGACAGCGAGCAGTGTGAACAGCCTAGTGCGCTTGAGCCTCAAGAAAAAGCTCCTTCGTGGAAGTTATTCACGGATGGGTCGCCAACGAATCCCACGTATGAGCGGGAGTGATATTGATTTCGCCGGAAGGGCATTGATTTCACTGCGCCATTAGGTTCGACTTCACCGCGTCAAATAATGAAGCCGAATACGAAGCACTCCTCGCTGGGTTAAGGATGGCGAAAGACATGAGTATAAAGGCGCTTGATATTTACAGTGATTCACAACTGGTAGTGAATCAAGTTCTAGGGGAATATCAAGCACGAGGCCTAAAAATGGTGGCCTACTTAAATAAAACCAAAGACCTGCTAGCCCAGTTCACGAAGTATACTCTCCAACAAATACCGCGGGATCAAAATTCAAACGCAGACGCCTTAGCCAAACTCACGAGCGCGAAAGATGCTGACACTTTAAACATTGTGCTAGTAGAAATATTAAGTGAGCCAAGCATACAAGCAATTGAAGCCAGTATGGAAATTCAAATGGAGGATACATGGATGGCGCCTTACTTGGAGTATCTGACAAATGGTGTGCTACCAACAGATAGGAACAAAGCCAGAACTCTACAAAGGCAGGCTGCTAGATACATACTGATCGATGGTGTTATGTACAGGAGAGGGTATTCAATGCCACTACTCAGATGCGTTACACCAGAAAAAGCTAATGAACTAATGAAAGAGGTGCATGAAGGCTTCTGTGGAGATCACGCTGGGGGGCAGAGTCTGGCAAAAAAGATTTTAAGGCAAGGCTACTTCTGGCCAACTATGAATGAAGATTCAATGGAGTTTGTATGAAGATGCGATAAATGTCAAAGGTTCTCCAAAATTCCACGAGTAGCTCCAAACGAGTTAAAACAGATGCAGACCCATGGCCTTTTGCAGTATGGGGGATAGATTTGATTGGATCCCTGCCAACGGGAAAAGGCGGAGTGAAGTACGCAGTTGTGGCAGTCGACTACTTCACCAAATGGGCCGAAGCTGAACCACTCGCTACCATAACGACCAAAAAAGTTCTTGACTTTGTCATCAAGAACATTTTTTGCCGGTATGGTTTGCCCCGAAAGATTGTTTCAGACAACGGAACCCAATTTGACAGCGATTTATTCACCGACTTCTGCGAAAGGCACGGGATTGTCAAAAGCTTTTCTTCAGTTGCGCATCCACAAGCAAACGGGCAAGTAGAGGCCGTGAATAAAACTCTTAAAGACACCCTGAAGAAGAGGCTTGAAGATGCTAAAGGAGCATGGCCAGAGCAGCTGCCTGAAGTCCTCTGGTCGTATAGATCGTCTCACCGAACAGCGACAGGTCATACCCCATTTTCCTTAGCCTACGGATATGAGGCTATGTTACCTGTCGAGTTAGATCCCCCCTCACATCGACGCATAACATACGACCAGGACCAGAACAACCAACTGATGATGGAGTCCCTAGACTCAATTGATGAGATACGGGAGAAAGCCCAGCTCCGAGTTGCTGCATACCAGCAAAAGGTCGCCCGATACTTTAACTCAAAAGTAAAAGAAAGAAAATTCAACGTCGGTGACTTGGTGCTACGATGAGTTTTCTTGAATACCCGCGACCCCACTGCTGGAGTACTCGGACCTAATTGGGAAAGACCTTACCAGATTGAAGAAGTCCTTCACCCGGGCACCTACAAACTTGCACGCCTGAACGGAGATCTCGTTCCACGTTATTGGAATGGAGAACACCTGCGCAAGTATTATCAATGAACAGTCCTTTTTAAAGGACTGGCTTGTATTAAATTTTACTTTTTTACAAGTTTTGGAAAAAGGGTTAGCCACGTTGTATGGCTAGTCGCTTATATATGTAAAATCCTTTTTTAGGATCCCTTGTAAATACATGTTTAGTCCATTTTTAATACGAGATTATAAGGGACTGTGCGCAGCCAGTCATTCTTGCCAACTTTTGTAAATTTATTTATACAAGTATTTGTTCATTACGTGTGTTATTTTTCTGTATTAATGTTTCCTACCGAGCAGAAATATTCGAATAGGTCGTGGTCAAGGCAAGTGACCCAGGACCTAAAGCTCCTCGGTCACTTGGGGGGCATATAAGGCACATCGATAGCAAAGCGTACCATGAGGTATGTAAACACATGAACAAAATGAGTGAAAGCATGCTAAGGTACTTAGAGTATTTTTCAAAATTTATATTTTGTTAAATCAAACCAAAGTACTATGCTAAGTTCGATCATACGGACATATGTTATGATAAAAGAAAATATTATAACATTATAATGCAGTCTTTTACACCGCAAGCATCACTGCTTGGATGTAATTGTTTGAATAAAAGGAAAGTTTGCTGCCCATGCAGCAAATTCAAAAAAATATATATAGTCTTTACATCACGACCCGTGGGTCGTGTAATTAAAGAAAGAAAATAATAAGTTTAAGGAGCAGCAGGAGCAGGGGGGTCTTGCTCAGCAGTCTGGTTGGCCGCATCCTCAATAACTCCTCCTTCCTCTGCGCTAGCGGCCGGCTGGATGCTTGGGGGAGCAGGGATCCTTGCTCTTTCCTCTTCCTTGGCCAATTGAGCAGTGTAGCGAGCCAGCTCAACATTCCTGATATCTTCTAAAAGGTAGCCAAAGTTGGCGCCCTGGTTGTTTTTCCAGAAGTCATAAAAACATCGAAGCGTCGCCTTTTTATACCTTTCTAGATCTTTGGCATTGGTAAGCTTCAGCTGCTCTATTTGGCTCTCAAGAACAGCTATGGCCTTGTCCTTGGCAAGAAGCTCCTCTTTGAGTCTCTTGCATTCGCGATATTGGACTCGGCTGGAATCCTGGTATTCCTCCCTTTGCTTCCTCAAGGCTGCCTTGGAAGCTTCAACCTCTGCCAGCTTAGCCACAGCAGCATCCTTCTGCTGAGTGATTACCTCCAACTCCCCAGCATGCCTGGCTTCTGCAGCCTGAAGCTCCTTAGCAGCTTTCGCCTGATACTTCTCGATGGCCTTTGCCCGAGCCTGGTCGATGGTGGCCTGGGCACGGGTACGAGCAACAGTTGCAGTCAGCAAGGCCTGTGGGTAAAAGATAAAGTTAGAATCTGTTGCCAAGAATAAAAGACGAAGGCCAAAAAGATAAGAAGTACTTACGCTGGCCACTTTGTTTAAGGCCCTGTTCAGAATTTGGTCGACCCCCATATTCTCTGCCTCTGCCATCACATCCTTGCAGCGGTCATACTTCACGATGTGTGCAAGGCGGTCTTTGGCTGCTCGTAGGGCGCGATTCAAAAGTTGGGCTCCAAGAGTTTCTTGAGGCTGAGGTTGTTCTTTCGCGGTTGCAGGTGGAAGGTTCGTCGCAGCAGGCGGGGTTTTCTTCTCGACAGGAACCGAGGGCTGGGCAGAAGTTTTCCCAGTTGGCGCATCCTTGGGAGGATCTTTTGTTCGACCCTTCTTGGCAGGAGGTCCTTGGCTTGATTCACCGTTGTGCTTCCTGGATGTCTTTCGCCGGACCAGAGGGACTTCTACTTCCTCCTCAGTCTGATATAAATCGAAGACGTTGGGAGTGGCCATATCTGCATACAAATAAACATATGCAAATGATACGATAAAGGCAGACAAAGTTCTTGATAAAACAAGAAAGAGATCACAAAGTTTAATACCCGAGCTAAAACTACTGGTCGCTACACTATTGACTCTATTAGTCACACACTCACTATCTGGCACGAAGAAGTCTGGCCCTAGATTTGGAGTATATATAAAGTTTCCCTCCCCGTCAAACAACTGACAGGGAATTGGCAAGCTATTCAAAAGCGAAATAACTGTACCGTTTTCATCGGAGGATTCCCTCAAGTCCACAACAGATTATGTTGCCTTTTGTTTCCCCTTGCCTTGGGGTGCAGAAGGCCTTTCTGCGGAAGGATTGTCCGTGGGTTCCCTAATTGTAACCCCCGTCGGCCTCCTTCGTGGAGGGGACGCAGGGGGTTGCTGCTCGGGATCCCCCTCGGCAGTGGCATCGGCTACCACGGGTCCTTTTGTTTCATGGCGAGGAGCCAAAAGGCCAGATAGCCTCAGATTTTCATTAGTGACCAGGGACTTGACGCTTTTTTCTGCGTCTGACATCCTGGCCAATGCGGTGGACCTCAACACCATGTCTGGTGTTGGGGTTGGACGTAATCATGGGCCTGAAAGACAAAGTGTACTTTAAGAAAAATGAAGGGAAATTCGCTGATAAAAAGTATCGACCAGTAAAAACAACACTTACCTCCTCGAGCGAAGGCCAGGTTGTTGCTGGTTATGTTTGGAGTGAGGAAATACTCCCTGCTGTACTGCCCCACGTTGGATATGTGCGTAATGTCACTCAGGAACGTCTGGCTTGTCTCCTGGTGACAAAGATGGAAGAAGCCCGTCCCATACTGTTGAGGGTTGGACTTGAGGTCGAAGAGATAGTTGACCTCATGGGGGGTAGGTTCTGGCCATTTTTTAAGTTTGTACAGGATATAGAGAGCGGCCAGCATTCTATATCCATTCGGAGTGATTTGGAAGGGGGCGACACCAAAATAGTTGGCCACCCCCTGATAAAAAGGATGTAGAGGGAGGATAGCCCCCGCTTCTAGATGATACCTAGACCAAGCACTGTAAACACCTCCGGGGAGGTTAGCCCTTTGGTCTGCGGCTAGAATTTTGAGATTGACCCCTGTAAGAGGGAACTTCCTGCGGTAGTTGGCAAGCATCCAAGGAGTCACTTGGCTGGTCGGGGAGAGATACCACTCGACATCAGGAAGGTTTTGATGACGAGGGCGTGCTCTGACTTGGATATTAGGGCAGGAGTGGCATTTTCTCGACCACTGGTCGAAGGAACCCTAGCCTGTGAATCAGGCTGGGCAGGAGAGTTTGGGCTATTTTCGGAGTCAGGTCTTTTCTTGCCTAAAGATTTAGAGCGGGCCATTTGAGGAGGAGATGGACGAGGTCTAGAAGAGGATCGTGAAAATGGGATCTCGTGAATTCTGTCGGACGGTTGTTCTTCGCATTCGAGCAGTTGGGCAAGAAGGTCGTCGTCGATGGGCCGTTCACCCCCCCACAAATCTGGCATTAAAATCTGCAAACAGAAGAATGGGGAGGTGAGGATAGAGAATTTTTAAGGCCTTTTAGAATAACGCTGGTCGAGTATAAAAAGTCAAGCTTTTATACAGCAGCATTCTAATAAAAAGCTAAAATTTTCCACACGAACAGTTTGAGAAACAGATAAAAGGGTGAAAGCAAAAATTTTTTTATAAAAACTTTTTCAACTCCCCTTAGGGTGGGAAAAACCTATTTTTTTCGGCTGGCCTAAAAATCGAACCTTTACTTCAGTTTTACGTCCTAAAAAGTATGATCTCAACTATCAAACTAACTCGTAACCTTTTTCACCCACAAGACATTCTACTGACAAGCATCTCAACCCAGAAGTAGATAAACTCGACAGTCAAACATACAGAAGCATGCATTACAAAAATATGAAACATAAAGATTCCCAAGACTTACCAGAAAGAAGGTCGTGGAGATTGGTAAGAGTTTTCAGAGATCAGGGAACTCTCGGACCGAGTCTTGAAAACGCAGAAGGACGGTCTCCAGAAGAAAATGGAAGCACTGGTTTTAGGGTTTCTTGAAAGAGTAATGGCGTGCGTAAAAAGAAAAAGAGACCTTCAGAGATGTTATATATAAGTTTTGTCAGTAACATTAAAAAGGATTAATCATCAACTTCCCATTTTTCGACGTATGGGGAAATGAGATAGCCGTCGAATTATTACTGGGGAAGCGAAAAGTCATGATTAGACAAGAGTAGGTTGCTTTTTCCAAGAACACACGAAGGGTTCTAACATGTATGGCGGGGTCACCGAAGAGTTGTTCCCTCAAAAGTTTATTTATTGCTCGTAATAAATAAACTTGGGGGGCAAATGTTATCCAAAAAACTGGTGTAGATGACGTGGCAAGTGATTCTCGGACACATGGCTGACACTTGGAGGAACCCTGCTAGGATATCGACCAGAAGAAAGATTATAAGCAGTATGCAGCCCAGTCTTACCTGCGACCAGTCTGTTCGCAGGTTCCGCATGTAACATGATGTTTCCATAAAGATCTTTGTAAATCCCGAAATTGACTCCCACAATCTCCTGAGTATCCGATTATTTAGGAGAGAATATCTGTAACAGATTCATGTAATCCCTCTTGAGCCTATAAATAGAAAAAGATAGCTCAAGGAAGGGACTTTGGGTTTTCGAATTATTGGAGACTAGAGTAATTCTACTTGAGATATTATATTGTATTGTTCTTCAGAGGTAAGTGAAACTCATTGAACCCTAGTTCTTTGATCACTCCTTTGATTCTTGCATCAATAACAATCTAAGTGGACGTAGGTTATTACCAGATCCTGGGGCTGAACCACTATAAAATATCGTGTTCTTATTATTTTCATCATCACGTTCTTTTCAACGCATTCACCCACGTCAAGCGTATTTTGACTCCGTGTCAGTTGACCAAAATTAGGGTCAACAAGCTGCACCACCGAGTGTGAACACATATCTACTCGTAGATTTTGAATTTTTCATATCAGATATCCAATTAGCATCACAATACCCTTCAAGTACTGCTGGATATTTAGTATAGTGCAGCCCATAGCTACGAGTAAATCGTAAGTACCTAAGTACTCTTGTTATTCCTTTCCAGTGGTCAGACCCTGGATTACTCGTGTATCTACTCAGTTTGTTAACTGCGTAGGCTATATCAGGTCTTGTACAACTCATTAAGTACATTAGACTTCCAATAATTCTAGAGTACTCTACCTGAGAGACACTCTCCCCTTTGTTCTTGAACAAATGTAGACTCGAATCTATAGGGGTTCTAGATACACTAGAATCTTCTTTGTTGAATTTCTCAAGAATTTTGTCCACATAATGTGACTGACTTAGAATGATCTTATCAGATGTCATTGAGATTTGAATCCCCAAAATGACATCTGCTAGACCCATATCTTTCATGTCAAATTTCAAGTTCAACATACTCTTGATAGATTTGATCATCTTATCATTGCTTCCAACAATGAGCATGTCATCTACGTAAAGACACAAAATGACATAGTCATTATCTGTTTCTTTAACATAAATACATTTATTGCATTCATTGATTTTGAAGCCATTTGCCAACATAGTTTGGTCAAATTTCTCATGCCATTGTTTTGGTGCTTGCTTTAAACCATATAAAGATTTCACCAATTTACATACTTTTCTTTCTTGACCTAGGGAGGAAAACCCATCGGGTTGTTCCATATAAATTTCTTCATTTAAATCCCCATTTAGAAAAGTAGTTTTCACATCCATTTGATGTACTTCAAGATTGCGTAAAGCAGCAATAGCAAGTATCATCCTAATGGAATTTATTCTCGTCACAGGAGAATAAGTGTCAAAGTAATCAAGGCCTTCACGCTGCTTATAACCTTTAATTACAAGCCGTGCCTTATACTTATCAATTGAACCATCAGATTTCATTTTCCTTTTGAAAATCCATTTGGCCCCTAAAGGCTTACATCCTGGAGGAAGATCTACTAACTCCCAGGTGTGATTTTGAAGTATGGATTCAATCTCACTATTAATAGCATTTTTCCATAAAGAGCCTTCAGTGGAGTTCACAGCTTCATCAAAGCTTTGAGGTTCACCATCTAGCAAATAGGTCAGAAAATCTGGACCAAAAGATTTTTCTGTTCTAATTCTTTTGCAACGTCTAGGTTCATCCTCACATTCTTGACTTTGATCCTGACTATTGTCAGCAATAGTCTCATGTGTTCGCTTCAATGAACTTGAATCCTCTTTTGATCTAAGAGGAAATACGTGTTCAAAGAACGACGCATTTCTGGATTCCATTATCGTATTTTTGTGTATGTCAGATATTTTAGACTCATACACCAAAAACTGATACGCACTACTATTATGTGCATAACCAATGAAATGCAATCAATAGTTTTTGGACCTATTTTTACCATTTTTGGTAAAGGTACAGCCACTTTGGCAAGACACCCCCACACTCTTAAGTATTTGAAGGAAGGTTTCGTTCCTTTCCATAACTCATAAGGGGTCTTATCTTCTTTCTTTTTGGATATCTTATTTAAAAGATAATTAGCTGATAAGATAGCTTCTCCCCACATGTTCTGCGGCAATCCAGAACTAATCAACATCGCATTCATCATCTCTTTCAATGTACGATTTTTCGTTCAGCAACACCATTTTGCTGAGGTGAATAAGGTGTAGTGGTTTCATGGATGATTCCATTTTTTGCACAGAATTCACGAAATGGTGATTCATATTCACCACCTCGATCACTTCTCACCACCTTAATCTTTTTGTTAAGTTGATTCTCAACTTCGGTCTTATAGAGAACAAATTTCTCTATAGCCTCATCTTTGCTTTTCAGCAAATACACATAGCAATATTTCGTGCTATCATCGACAAAAGTAATAAAATACTTATTGCCTCCCCTTGTTTGAACAAATTTTAAATCACATACATCGCTATGGATTAAATTTAGGGGTTCATTATTCCTTTCAATCGTTTTGAAGGAAGACCTTGTTAGTTTTGCCTCAACACAGGTTTCACACTTATGATTTGAATCAATGTGGAATTTTGGTATGTGATTCAAGTTAATTAATCTCCGTAGAGTATCATAATTAACATGTCCTAGTCTACCATGCCAAACATTGGAAGACTCAAGCAAGTAAGTAGAAGAGTTATTAACTTTATTGATAATTGGTTTAACAACCATTACACTGAGTTTAAACAACCCATCAGTTACATAACCACTTCCCACATACATTCTACTTTTGGACAGAACAACTTTGTCTGACTCAAATACAATTTGGAATTCGTGTTTGTTCAACAGTGAACCAGACACTAGGTTTTTCCGGATCTCTGGTAAGTACAGTACGTTGTTCAGAGTCAGCTCCTTTCCAGAAGTAATTTTTAGGATCACACTTCCTTGATCCGCAATTTTAGATGTGGCAGAATTTCCCATGAAAATCTTCTCGCCATTAACTACCTGTTCAAAAGATTTGAACAGACTCTTGTCTGAGCATACATGCCGAGTGGCACCAGTATCAATCCACCACTCCATTGGGTTGGAATTGACTAGGTTTATCTCAGACACCATGACTGATAGATTTATTAGATCAAACTTAAAGAAATTTCTTAGGTTAGCCTGGAAGGGTAAAAAACCCAACCATTCGTGGTCTAGCCTCTCGTAGAATATTTCTATTAAGTATTTATCCAGCCTAAAATATCTCTACTAGATAATTTCCAAAGAATACTAGAAGAAGGGTCTAGCCCCTGCCTCAGCAGTCTAGTTTCTTTGAAAATATTCAGTTCTCAGAACTTCTCTAGTGAGATTAAAGTTCAAACGAACTTTTCGCAATAACAATATCTTTCAATATATAGATATAGAAATATCACTGATAGATATATTAAATATTATAATAATATAAAATATATCTAACATTCAAATATTATATTTAAACAATAATCTGTTTTAAGATTGTAAGATAAAACATAACGTATATAATACTTGAATAAACGCAATATGATAAATACAATATTTATATCTACTAAATTAAAGATACATAAATATTATAATTATAAATAATGCAATATAAATAACTTATAATATATATAACAATATTATAATTATAAATAATACAATATAAATAACTTATAATATATATAACAATATTATAATTATAAATAATACAATATAAATAACTTATAAAATAAATGACAATATTATAATTATAAATAACACAATATAAATAACAATATTATAATTATAAATAACATAATATAAATAATTATAATATAAATAGCAATTATAATTAAGTTAGACAATAATTATAAAGAACAAAATAAAAGTCGAGGCCTGTGTAACACATAGTTTCCTCTCCCATGATACAACGGTGAACGACAAGTAACTATAGAGTAGAAAGGAAAAAACAATATTGAAAATATATATATCTTAATCTTCAATGGAAGACAAATATATATATATGTGAATATAAGTTTTTGGTGTAAAAATAAACTAAGACCACTAAGGTTTATTTATAGTATCTATCTAATGAGATTTTTTATTCATAAACATTGTGGGACAAAGAAAAATTACAATTCACTACTGATTTTTCTAACACAATTTTCTATATTATTATATATAAATATATATTGAGAATTTCTCATATAGGAGCTTCACTTTAAGCTCTACCGATGAGACTCTTAGCGTTCTCGACCTTTGAACAGTTTTCGGCGCGATTTTTTTATGATTGTATATATTGTAACTATTTAGAGCATTGGCACGATTTTTAGAAAATTTTGAATAGTTTACAGTATCGAAAGCTAGGTGGCCATGTAGTGGTAACGGCCAACAACTCAAGATTACTGATTGCTCACATCGGTAAAACAACAATCACGCCGAGATTCAGCTCAAAAGAAGTTTCATTCCAGGATGTCTACCATGTACCTGGGATGAAGAAAAATTTATTGTCAGTAGCGCAACTTACGGCGTCGGGCCACCATGTCGTATTCGGTCCTCAAGATGTCAAGATTTACCAAGATCTTGAAATCTCTGGAACACTGATGATGAGAGGACAACGTTTAGAGTCTGTCTATGTAATGTCAGCAGAATCGGCGTATGTAGACAAGACTCGAAAGAACGAAACAACAAATTTATGGCATCTAAGGCTAGGACATGTCAGCTATCACAAACTCAAGGTAATGATGAAGAAGTCTATGCTGAAGGGTCTTCCTCAACTCGAGATTAGAACAGAGACCATACGTGTCGGCTGCCAACACGGTAAGGCGCATCAATTACCGTATGAAGATTCAAAGTTCAAAGCCAAAGCACCATTGGAGCTAGTTCATTCTGGTGTATTCGGGCGAGTCAAACAATCATCAATCAGCGGCATGCGGTACATGGTTACATTCATTGACGACTTCTCAAGGTATGTGTGGATTTTCTTTATGAAAGAAAAATCTGAAACTTTTTCAAAATTTAAAGAATTCAAAGAAATAGTGGAAGGAGAAGTCGGCAAGAAAATCCAATGCCTCCGAACAGACAACGGTGGCGAATATACCTCAGATGAATTTTCTGAGTATCTTCGAGAACGCCGCATACGCCATCAATTCACATGTGCAAATACGCCACAACAGAATGGAGTAGCAGAGAGGAAGAATCGCCATCTTGTAGAGACATGTCGAAGCATGCTACATTCAAAGAATGTTCCAGGGATATTTTGGGCAGAAGGTATGAAAACATCAGCTCATGTGATCAATAGACTTCCTCAAGCAAAGTTAGGGTTCGTCTCACCGTTTGAGAAATTGTGGGGCTATAAACCTACAGTAAGTCACTTTCGAGTGTTTGGTTGTGTGTTCTACATGTTTGTGCCAAGACATCTATGTAGCAAATTTGATAAGAAGGTAATACGGTGTATCTTCATTGAATACGACAGCCAAAGAAAAGGGTGGAAATGTTGCGACCCAAAAACAGGATAATGCTATATGTCGAGAAATGTGGTGTTCGATGAAGCTTCTTCATGGTGTTCACTACAAAAGGAGGAGTTACCATATTCTAAGGAAATAGAAGACAATTTGCAGAAGAAGACGGGGGAGCAAATTGTTGAGTTACCTTCAACTCCAGAAACAGATGAAGAAGAACAAAGTGAAGAAGACAACGAAGACACAACACAGAGGCCATGGCAAATAGGAGTGCATCAAAGATCAGAAGATGATGCAAATAATGGCCAACCAGAACTTCGAAGATCAACAAGAGCGCAGAAGCCAAATCCCAAATACGCCAATGCTGCTGTAGCTGAAGAAGAGAAGTTCAGAGAGCCGGAGTCATATGAAGAAGCATACCAGAACTCCAAGTGGCTTGAAGCAATGAAAGAAGAGATAACTGCTTTAGAGAAGAATCAGACTTGGGAGCTGGTGCCAAAGCCGAAGGAAGCAGAACCCATTTCGTGCAAATGGGTCTATAAGGTAAAAACTCGTCCTGACGGTTCAATTGAAAGATACAAGGCTCGGTTAGTAGCTCGAGGATTCTCTCAAAAATATGGGCTAGATTATGACGAGACATTTAGCCCAGTCGCTAAGATTACAACAGTACGGGTTCTACTAGCACTTGCAGCTAGTAAAGACTGGAGGCTATGACAGATGGATGTAAAGAACGCCTTTCTACATGGAGAATTAGATTAAGAAATATACATGGTCCAACCAAAAGGATTCAAAGATAGAGCTCATCCGGACTATGTCTGCAAACTAAAAAAGGCGCTCTACGGATTGAAGCAAGCTCCACGAGCATGGTATGGCAAGATTGCTGAGTTCTTAGTAAAGAGCGGTTATACCATGGCGCATGCAGATTCAAGCTTATTCGTCAAAGTAAGGGAAGCAAAGATCGCAGTTGTCCTAGTATATGTCGATGATCTCATCATTACTGGTGATGATGAAGCAGAGATTTGTCAAACAAAAGAGAACTTGTCAGTTCGCTTTCGAATGAAGGAGCTTGGAAAATTGAAACACTTTCTTGGATTAGAAGTCAACCGAACTGAGGAAGGTTTATTTCTCTGTCAGCAAAAGTATGCTAAAGAATTGTTGCAAAAGTTTGGAATGCTCAAATGCAAGCCCATCTCAACACCTATGGAAGCTAATGCCAAGTTATGTGCTCATGAAGGGAAGGACTTGCAAGATGGAGCAATGTATCGGCAACTTGTAGGTAGTTTAATCTACCTTACGTTAACTAGACCAGATATTTCATATGCAGTTGGAGTAGCAAGTCGATATATGCAACAACCGAAGAAGCCTCATTTGGAAGCAGTGCGACGAATGCTAAGGTATGTCAAAGATACCATTAATTACGACCTCTTATAGAAGAAAGGTGACGAGGTTAAGATAGTTGGATATTGTGATACTGATTATGCTGGAGATCACGATACTCGTCACTCAACAACTGGATATGTATTCATGCTTGGATTGGATTTGGAGTCGTATCTTGGTGTAGCAAAAGGCCACCAACGGTGTCCTTGTGAACCACTGAAGCAGAATATAGAGCAGCAGCAATGGCAGCTCAGGAAAGTACATGGTTGATGCAACTAATGAAGGATCTACATCAATTTATAGACTATGCAGTGCCACTTCATTGTGATAATCAGTCTACTATTCGTCTAGCAAAAAATCCTGTGTTTCATGCTCGAACAAAACATGTGGAGGTGCATTACCATTTTCTCAGAGAGAAAGTTCTACGAGAAGAGTTGGAGATGCACCAAATAAAGAGTGAAGACCAGATAGCAAACTTATTTACTAAAGGACTCAACACAACAAGATTTCAAAAGCTCAGAGAACATCTCAATATGAAGAGTCGGTGTTGAGGGGGAGTATTGAAAAGTCACCATCACCTCTAAGCTTCTAGACTGTTCTAGAAATTTCTATCATTACTAATACTATAGAATTATATAGAATTATATAATTAAGTTTCATAAAAGTCATAGAACATTCTAGAAGTTTGTAGTAGTGTTTAGAAGAAAGGTGATTTGCTAGATTTTTCTAGTCTTTGGGCCAAGCCCACTATCAAGTAGTTTCTAGAGTTCTCTAGCATATTAAAGTTGAGTAGTATAAATAGGGACCTTAGGTCCCTTGGAAGGATGTCAAAGAGTGAGTACACAAAGTGCATCTAAAAGTGTTCCAAAGAGTGTAAGCTAGAGTGTTTAGTGTGTGTGGTCAAGAATTGTAATCAAGTCTTGGTGTAATTACTTTTGTATCAATAAAGTAATTATGTTTTCACGTGTTGTGGCGTCCAACATATTCCTCCAGAAAGTTCTTCACATCTTCGGCTCGCTCAATTGAAGAGAATCCATACAACTGAAGTGTTGTCTTTCCCATTCTGCAAAATCAAGTTAAACAATTCTGTTTAGCAATACATATATTGCTACTTGAGTATTGTTTCTAGAGTTAATGTGAAAAATGGTAAGAAAGATGAGAAGAAGAAGAATCAGACCTGAAAAATGAAGTGATTGATTAGTAGTAGCTGTGTGTTCTTGGTTGTTTGATATATGTATGTTCTTTATAATGGTTATGGCTCTATGAAGAGAAGCTAAGTGCAACTATGGCAGGTATTTATAGGGTTCAGTAAGTGAACAAAGCTTGCTTACGTGGCCAAATGTAATTGGATAGGATGGTTGTGACTCTTAGTATCGGGTATTTCCTTCAGCTTGTGTTCTAAGGTTTTAATTGTTATTCCCTAAGTTTCCAACAGTCAATTGATTATTTTTAAGCCATGCATCAACCAACAATCATTCTTTTTCATTCAATTAGAAGTTGCCACGTCACCATAAGAATGTATATGTTTTTCTTGTTGGAATGAATGAACAAATAGAAAGAATAAAAGAAAATTTAATTGTAAATTCCGTGGGGCATACCCTTGTTGAATAAGTATAACAATTTCAATGATAACCAAATAAAGATTTTATAAAGAAGTAATTATTCTTCTTGATGTATAAATATATACATTATGTATGATTAGATAGGTTTTTGTTTTGTTTTTTGAGTTGCTATCCCCATTCTCTTTTAATGGAAGAATCTAGAAGTTTAATTGACTGGGCATGCATGGATTAAAATATGACAATCATGATGGGATTTTAGTGCCCTTCTTGTAAAAGGGATACAGTAGAAAAATTCTTGTATTATTATTGTGTTAGAATTTTATATGGACTAATATAATTACAAACATAATTCCATTATCACAATCATTTTCTAGAGTGCCTACGAATAGTTAAAGACCATAATGGGATGGTTAATATTAATCTAATTGCAATTAAGGCACATGGTAGCACCCTAAAGACTATAGGTTGGCCCATTAAATCATAGTCCACCATATCTGATAATACTGCCCAATAGGCCCAATATACCCCTTAGGGTAAGAAGGCATATGAGACATATATATTGAACATATATGTTGTTGGGAAAAACATAGTGGCATATGGTTTGGTAAGGGTTGCTCTCCATAAGATCTCTCTTGTATTGTTTTTTCTAATATTGTTTTGTGTAGATTGTGAGAGATTCAAGGATGAACATTGGAGACTCAATGTCAGGTATGTTTCATCTATATATATTCAATTCAATGCTCTAAATAAAATGTGTTCCTGGATTGTTGTATGAGCATGCTATGTTGATTTGATTCTGATTTATGGATTTAGCTCATAATATTATTTTATATTTAACAATTGGTATCAGAGCCAGGTCTTTTGATTTTAGAGCTTATTGTCATATACCCCAATTTTTTTTTACAATGAAATTTTGAATTGGGCTATGAAGGAAATTAGTATATTAATCATTAATGGTTCAGACCATTTTTTTACAAAATTTTGGGGAATTTTTTTGAGTGTTTTCGGCCATGGATACCCATTTTTTCCAAAAAAATTTCATAGATAAAAGTATTTATGATTGTTGATTTTGAGAGTTTTTTAACCCAAATGGAGGCCGGAAATTGATAGAGGATAAGATGTGGAGCAAAACCCCTAAAAAAGAGTCGGATTTGGTGGCCGGAGATGGTCTATACGACCAGGTCACGAATTGGGTCGCGTAGACCCGAGATGCAGACCCACGGGTCAAATCTGGGTGACAGGGACGATAAAAACGACATGTCGTTTTGCCTCTGTCAGGCAAAATCGACATGTCGTTCGTACGGAAATGACACGTCGTTTTGACGTCTGAGGGTCGATTTTTATAGTGACAAATGACAAGTCATTTTTGGTAAACTACATGTCGTTTTTGAAACGTTTTTTTTTTTTAAAAAAAATTTTTTGGGGCGCGTGGGGGCGCATGAGGGGTCTTTTTTGGCCAAATTTTTACCATTTCACTCCTATTCTTATGCCCTATTTTATATATGTTTATGCACAAGATTAATCCATGAATTCTATTCATAATTGTATTTGTATTTAATCTTTTGTGGCATAAATCTTATTATATATTGTCAACAATTATTGTTTATTTTCTTGCCTGTTGTAAGAATAAGCATGTGAATTGTTTGGTAATGAGGAACATTTAAATATTAATTTATTTAAATTTTGTATCATCCTCCAAATTTGCATTAAGATCCATACAAGTAATTACTTATCCTATCGATAATAATTGCTTGCTAAGGATGCTTAATATGGTGAAGAAAATTTATTAAATATTATGAATCACAATTTATCTATCCTTTCGATAGTAAATTAATGTATTTGATTATAATGTTTAATAGATTGTTCTTACCTGTGTATGAGTTCTATTTTGTGTGTTTGTCTAAGAACTCTAGCATACATAATGATCATTTGTTATTTTGCGATCATATATTGATGAGAAAAGAGCACAAATGACATGGTTTATCATAACATGTATTTAATAGTTATTGCTCTTGTTTCTCATTCAGCTGTAAGCATTCCTAGATCTCCTGCCGTCTTGACGCTGAATGCAACCAACCACAAGCAGTGGATTGAAAATATCACGATGAACTTGACCTTCATGAAAGTGGACTTGGCCTTGAAAATTGATGCACCATCTAAGCCTGCTGATGGTGCTACTGAGAAGGATAAGAAATCTTACGAGGACTGGGAACACTCCAATCGTTTTTGCTTGATGCTTATGAGATATCACATGGACGAATCCATTCGTGATAGTATTCCCAAGTCTGAAAATGCAAAGGATTTTCTTGCTGCCATTAAGGAAAAGTATAAGAAATTCTCAAAGAATGAGAAGAATGAACACTTGAACATGCTGCATCACACTGTTTACGATGGTTCAGGTGACATTAGGGCTCACATTGACAAGCTCATGGGCCACTATCATAAACTTAAGGCCATGGATATGGACCTTGGTGAGGATTACATGGTGTGGTTGGTGATGGAGAACATTCCATCTCAGTTTGATTCAATCATATCAAGCTACAATGCTCAGAAGGAGCAATGGACTGTTGGGGAGATGTCTGCTATTCTTGCCAAGGAAGAAGAGGACATGAGAAAAGGTAGGGCAAGAAGTATTTCCATGGTGACGAACCCAAACAATCCTCACAAGAGAAAGTTCACTTCCAACAACTCTAGTGACCAAAAGCATCCTAAGAAGAAAGCCAACCATCCTAAGGGAAATGGGCAAGCTAGCTCATCCTCTAATGGTCATAAGAATGAGTTTTTCAAAGGGAAGTGCAACTTTTGCCAGAATTTTGGGCACAAGAAAGCTGATTGTAGAAAGCTCAAAGCTCACCTAGAGAAGAAAGGTAATTGTCTTGTGATGGTTTGTTTAGCATCCAATATTATTGATGTGCCCTCAAATTATTGGTGGTTAGATACTGGAGCCACAATTCATGTTACAAATTCCTTGCAGGCAGTGACAAGTCAAAGAAGACCAGGAGCAGAATGTGTACATGGGAGACGATACAAAAGTCCAAATCGAACTTTTGGGGACAGTTAGATTGCAGTTGAATACAGGGCATTTTTTGGAGTTGCATGATGTTGCTTACATACCCTCTTTTAGGAGGAATTTGATTTCTGTATCTATTTTGGATAAGCTTGGATATAGTTTTCTTTTTGGAACTGGAAAACTAACTTTGTATCGTGACTCTCTTTTGGTTGGAAATGGAACTTTATTTGGAAATTTATATAAACTTGATTTGCATGATGTTGCTTCTGTTTCTTCTACTTCTTGTCTTAATGCTGTTGTAGGCTCAAAACGTGCAAGATCATATTTGAAATCTTCTATGCTTTGGCATAAACGTTTAGGCCATATTTCTAGAGATAGAATGGAGAGATTGGTGAAGGATGGTGTACTTAAGGATCTTGATTTCACTGCCTGTGTTGATTGTATAAAAGGAAAGTTGACTGCCAAGGTTAGAAAGAGCAAGTCAGACAGGTGCACAGATGTATTGGAGCTTATTCATACTGATATTTGTGGGCCTTTTGTTCCACCTGCTATGGGTGGTTATAGATACTTTATCACCTTCATTGATGATTTTTCCCGGTATGGTCATGTTGAGCTCATTCGTGAAAAATCTGAATCTTTAGATGCGTTTAAGATTTTCAAGACGAAAGTTGAGCTTCAAAAGGGGAAGAAGATCAAGGCAGTTAATTCTGATAGAGGTGGAGAGTATTATGGACATTATGATGAAAGTGGAAGGAACCCCGGGCCTTTCGCTAGATACTTACAGGAATGTGGCATTAATGCAAGATATACAATGCCAGGAACACCCCAACAGAATGGAATTGCTGAAAGGAGAAATCGCACTCTTCTTGACATGGTGCGATGTATGTTGATTCATTCTAGCTTGCCAGAGTTTTTATGGGGTGAGGCATTAAAAACTGCAGCTTATATCTTGAATCAAGTGCCCAGCAAGTCTGTCCCAAAGACGCCTTATGAGCTATGGTCAAGTAAGAAACCAAGCTTGCGTCATTTTCATATTTGGGGTTGCAAAGCAGAAGTGAGGCCCTATAATCCACAGTCTAAGAAACTTGATCCGAAGACCATTAGTGGCTATTTTGTGGGCTACACCATTGGATCAAGGGGTTCTAGATTTTATTGCCTATCTCACACCACCAGGGTTATAGAATCAGATAGGGCTGTCTATTTTGAGGATGAATTTGGTTCAAGTCAAGGGTCAAGAGAAATTGTTTTCAGGGAAGAACGTATTTTTGTCCCTGTACCTGTTGCTTCCGCTCTTATTGATGACCCTGTGATTGAACAGATTCCGGCAGAAACTCATGATGAACCTCAAAATCAAGAACAAGGTGAAAATCTTGATATTGGGGATGATGAAGCTATGATGAGAAGATCACAGAGAACTCGCAGGTCTGCTATTCCTAATGACTACCTTGTCTATTTACAGGAACATGAGTTTGATGTAGGAGACACTTTTGAGCCAGTCACCTATCAAGAAACTATGAATAGTCCTCAATCTGTGTTGTGGATGGATGCAATGAAAGATGAGTTGAATTCTATGTCACAAAATGAAGTTTGGGAGTTGGTTGAATTACCCAAAGGTTGCAGACCCATTGGATGCAAATGGGTGTATAAGATCAAACGTGACTCCAATGGGCAAGTGGAAAGGTATAAGGCTAGGCTTGTGGCTAAGGGCTATAGCCAGAGAGAATGTATTGATTTCAAAGAAAGCTTTTCACCTGTTTCCACCAAAGATTCGTTGCGAATCATTATGGCTATAGTTGCTCATTTTGATCTAGAACTCAATCAAATGGATGTGAGGACTGCCTTCTTGAATGGAGATTTATTTGAAGATGTTTACATGACTCAACCTATTGGTTTTGAGAAGTCTGGCAAAGAACACATGGTTTGTAAGCTCAAAAAGTCTATCTATGGGCTTAAACAAGCATCAAGGTAGTGGTATCTCAAGTTCGATATGATTGTCACTGCAAATGGCTTCAAGGAGAATATTGTAGATCAATGTATATACATGAAGGTCAGTGGGAGCAGTTTCATTTTTCTAGTATTGTATGTTGACGACATCCTGCTTGCATCTAATAATTCTGATCTGTTGTCTGAGACAAAACAACTTTTGTTTAGCCATTTGATATGAAGGATCTTGGTGAGGCTTCTTATGTGCTTGGGATTCAGATTCTTCAAGATAGGGCTAATGGTATTCTTCGTTTGTCTCAGAAGACTTACATTGATCGGATCTTGAAAAGATTCAATATGCATGCATGTTCTCCTGGGAAGGCACCGATAGTGAAGGGTGATAAGTTCTCAAAGGCCCAATGTCCACAAAATGATAAAGAGAGAGATGAAATGAAAGTCATTCCTTATGTGTCATTGGTTGGTAGCTTGATGTATGCTCAAGTATGCACACGCCCTGATATTGCTTTTGTTGTCAGCGTGTTGGGTAGATACTTGAGTGATCCTGGTCTTAGCCATTGGAAAACGGCTAAGAAAGTCATGAGGTATCTTCAGGGTACAAAGGATCATATGTTGACTTATCGGCGAGCTGACACTCTTGATATAGTTGGGTTCAGTGACGCCGATTATGTAGGATGCGCGGATGATAAAAATTCCACTTCAGGCTACATTTATATGATGGCTGGAGGAGCTGTTTCATGGAAAAGTGTCAAGCAGACACTAACAACTTCTTCTACGATGGAGGCAGAATATATGGCGTGTTATGAGGCTACTTGTCAAGCAATATGGCTGCGGAATTTCATTTCAGCATTGAATGTTGTAGACTCTATTTCGAGGCCGCTGAAATTGTATTGTGATAACTCCGCAGCAGTAGCTTTCTCTAAGAACACTAGAAGTACTTCTCGCTCAAAGCATATTGATATAAAGTACTATTTTGTTAAAGAGAAAGTCGCTGAGTCTCTCATTTCTATTGAGTACACGCCTACCACTAGCATGTTGGTAGACCCACTAACGAAAGGCTTACCCATATGTGTATTTCTGGAGCATGTTGCTCGGATGGGATTGTTAGGAGCCTAGCTTGTTGAGCTCAGTGGGAGTTTTGTTATTATGTATCAAACATACTAGTATTTTGTATGGATTGCTTATAGCTTGTGTTTTGTTATGAACATGCATAATGATAATTGAAGTCACTTCTTATTGTTGCTGTTACGTATATATGTTTATATAAGTATATACTATTGTTCACCGAAGTGACAGGTACAAAAGGAGATGAATGCGCATAGTCTCAAATTAATGTACCACATGCATGTTTGGTTTAATGATTGTTATTGTTTTTTGAATGTCTTCAAGACCGAATCATAAATAATATATTTATCCTATCGATATGATATTACATATGATTTATTAGACTGTCTTTTGTGATGGACAACATTATGGTGGTTTGATTATATTGTCCAAGTGGGAGAGTGTTAGAATTTTATATGGACTAATATAATTACAAACATAATTCCATTATCACAATCATTTTCTAGAGTGCCTACGAATAGTTAAAGACCATAATGGGATGGTTAATATTAATCTAATTGCAATTAAGGCACATGGTAGCACCCTAAAGACTATAGGTTGGCCCATTAAATCATAGTCGACCATAACTGATAATACTGCCCAATAGGCCCAATATACCCCTTAGGGTAAGAAGGCATATGAGACATATATATTGAACATATATGTTGTTGGGAAAAACATAGTGGCATATGGTTTGGTAAGGGTTGCTCTCCATAAGATCTCTCTTGTATTGTTTTTTCTAATATTGTTTTGTGTAGATTGTGAGAGATTCAAGGATGAACATTGGAGACTCAATGTCAGGTATGTTTCATCTCTATATATTCAATTCAATGCTCTAAATAAAATGTGTTCCTGGATTGTTGTATGAGCATGCTATGTTGATTTGATTCTGATTTATGGATTTATGCTCATAATATTATTTTATATTTAACATATTGGACATGAAACTTGATCACTAAGAAGCAAGAACTCCTTAAAGAAGGACTAGGACTAGGACTAGCAATAGGACAGAGAGCTATATATAGTTGGAAGCTTTTTCTTTATGCACTTTTCGTGGAAAATGTTATCCCATACGTAAATATACACTTGTTAGTTATTTGTTCTTTTCAATTCGGTCAATGCACAAAAAAATAAAAATAATAGTTGGGTGATTTCAGCTTCAATGCTTAATGAGGGCCATAATTGAGTTTATTTTGGGGCAGTTTTTACTTGCATACAACAAAAGTAATTATTCGCACATCAAATCTCTATTCTCATTCTCTTTCAGTCTCCATGACTATTCTCTTCTTGGCTCAATGATAGCAACATTTGAAATTCTTACACATTTCAATTTTTTAGAGAATCCAATCAGTGGGAGTATCCCTCCAGAACTTGGAAATCTCACCAAATTGGAATTTCTTAAACTATTTGTTCAATTTCCTCAATGTTCTTGATCTTTTTGAAATGAAAGACTTTGGCTCATAAATAACATCATAGATGGTTCTTTTCCCAACTCGTTTGGACAAGAAACATGGTAGTCTGTCCTAATATTTTCATAAGAGACCACAAGCTTGTACTCAATAGAATAGTAAGTGAAATAAAAGTCGAGCTTTCGCAGTCCTAAATTGAATTCAACGCGGACATTCTTCTTCTGGTTCCAAAGATAAGAGAACTTGTTCTTTGAAACCTGACATCCGAAGAGAATGCGATGTCGTTCAAGCTTAATTTCTTCAACTTCGAAACGATTTCGATATTTTCCATGAGCTCTCGATCGAGCTTGAAGATGTGAATTGAACTTTGGTGTGTGCTCTTGCTATTTTCGTGTAGCTCGCGAACTCAAGAGCACATACAGTTCCTTCTCTACACTATGGCTCCAGAAACACTACTGTTTAGCATTACATATATTGCTACTTGAAAATTCTATCTAGACTCAATGTGAAAAATGGTAGGAAATGAGAGAACTCTGAATTGATTCCCTTTGAATTAGGCCTTTTTGATAACTTTGTGATCATATATTTGGTCTCACAAGCTAACTGCTTGCATACTCAACTCATTACTAATATTAGGTCCGGAGACAACACATACAATTTATATTATTTCTACTTTTAATTATTTAAAACACAATATAAACTTTGGTTATTAATATATACTCTAAGAAATTAAGTCTACAAAAGTATAATTTCAATCATCTTTAATTAATTTGAATAAAATTGCAACAATTACATCACAAGAAAACATCCTTAAGTAATTTTAGAATGTGGTCATGGTTTTCTCGTCGAGCAATGCAAATAGGCGTCTTGTCATCCAAGTTCTTAGAGGTGCTGCAATCATAGAAAATAAATATATAATGAAAAAAAAATAGATAAAAATAAAAAATATTATTAATTATGCTTGTGAAAGAGATTCAATTCATTAACACAGAAGCTCCGTTCTCTAATAGAAGTGCCACACATTCTTCTTTCCCATTTTCAGAAGCACAATGTAGAGGAGTGTCTTTGTAATAATTCTCAACATGCACATCGGCTCCAAACTCAATAAGAACTTGAACACACTTAACCTGTTAATCAAACTATAATGATAATCGAAGTAATAATAATAATAATAATAAAAAAACAATATATGGAAATGTAATTGTGAAGAAATCGTGAATGGCTTGATCTTATTGATATATTTTAGTCGTATATATATACAAAAGAATAGAAAACAGGAAACTAGAAAAAAGGAAACTAGAGCTGTAATTCTAATCTAATTCCTAAACTCACGGTTATCCATATATACAAAACATTAAGAGAATATCTCAATAATATCTCAATACCCCCCCTTAAGTTGGAGCATGAGGATCATAAATGCCCAACTTGGAAAGCAAAAACTGAAATTGACGGGTCCCCAAAGGCTTGGTAAAGATGTTCGCAAGTTGAACAGTTGTAGGAACATAAGAAGGAAGAATAGTGCCGTCTTGGATAGCATCACGAACAAAGTGACAGTCTGCTTCAATGTGCTTTGTTCGTTCATGGAAGACTGGATTCCGAGAAATATGTAAAGCCGACTGGCTATCACAATATAGCCCAATAGCATCAGTATGTTGAATCCCCAAGCTAAGGAGAAGACCCTTCAACCATTTCAATTCACAAGTAAGAGAAGCCATTGAGCGATATTCAGCCTCTGTCGAAGAACGTGCCACAGTAGGTTGTTTCTTGGTTTTCTAGGAAATCGGGGAATGACCAAGAAACACAAGCCAACCCGTGAGAGAGCGACGAGTAAGAGGACAAGCTGCCCAATCAGAATCACACCAACCAGTCAAGGAAAGAGAGCTATCAGCACGAAGTAAGATTCCTTGTCCAGGAGAGCCTTTCAAATAGCGAACAACACGCAAGGCGGCTTCCCAATGTTCCTGTCTTGGTTCTTGTAGGAACTATGATAAAACGTGAACAGAGTATGCCAAATCAGGACGAGTGACTGTTAAGTAAATCAAACGACCAACCAAATGACGATAAGGTTCCGGATTGGACAAAGAATCTCCTGAAGCATGAGCAAGCCGATGGTTTTGCTCAATGGGAAAAGATGCGGGCTTAGCACCCAGAACACCAGTCTCAGAAATGATGTCAAGAGAATACTTTCGTTGACAAAGAAATATACCATCAGGACTTCGAGCTACCTCAATCCCGAGGAAATATTTAAGAACCCCGAGATCCTTCATATGAAAACATGTGCTTAAATAGTTCTTAAAGATCTTCAAAGCAGCGGAATTATTCCCAGATATAACTAAATCATCAACATACGCCAAAACATTGATTTGAGTATCACCCTTAGTATAAGTAAAGAGAGAATAATCAGCATAGGATTGCAGAAAGCCATACTCTCTTAAAGCAGTGACAAGTTTGGAAAACCAACACCTCGGTTCCTGTTTCAATCCATATAAGGACTTTCGAAGACGACACACCATATCAGGTTGAGAAGACCCAAAACCAGGAGAAAGCTTCATATAGACTTCTTCATTGAGATCCTCGTGCAAAAAAGTATTATGCACATCCATCTGATGCAGCTCCCAATTTTTAGATGCTGCAATGGCTAAGAAAGCACGAACGGTGACCATTTTTGCAACAGGTGCAAAAGTCTCGTTATAATCGATCCCGGCAATTTGATGATTACCAAAAACAACCAAACGAGCTTTAAGCCGTTCAACACTGCCATCAGAGTTGTACTTTATTTTATAGACCCATTGACTACCAAGAGCATGTTTACCAGGAGGTAATTTTTCCATAGTCCAAGTACCATTATCCTCTAAAGCACGAATTTCTGTGTGCATAGCATGACGCCATCCTTCATTTGTCATAGCTTCTTTAAATGATTTTGGTTCACAACTTGCAGTAACAGCGGCAAGAAATTGCCGATGGCTAGCAGAAAATTTTGCACAGTTAATATAATGTGTTATAGGAAAGGGCGTACCAGAGGGAGCTGACGGCGCGGGTGAACTTAGAGAGATAGCAGATGGACTTTGTGTGATAACAGTATTAGTAACATAGTCACGAAGCCGAGTGGATGGAACCTTTTCATGGAGTCCACGTCCCATGTGAGTGTCCTTGATAGAATTCGGAGCAGCCCCTGCTACCCCCCTTGTAGATGGATGTTGGAGTGGAGATGTGGACTGAACAGGACTTTGTGCAGCAGTCGGGCTAGACTGTGCTATAGGAAAAGGGAGAATAGGCTCTAAAGTGGTAGTTGTTGGAATTTGGGTGGTGACATGTAGTGGGGAGGATTCATTTGTGGGTTCAGGTTCATTAGAAAATGGTTCAGAATCACCAAAAAGATTAAAATCAAAGTCATCATCACCTAAACTCACACTGCCAGAATTATATGTAGAGCTAATAGTAGAAGGATCATTTTCAGCAAAAGGAAATTGATTTTCAAAGAACTTAACATCCCTAGAAACAAAAAAACTTTTATTTTCTAGATCAAAAAGTCTCCACCCTTTCTTACCAAAAGGATACCCAACAAAGATACATTTTCGACTGCGACTTGCAAATTTATCATTCTTAGCACGTTGATTATGGGCATAACACAAGGAACCAAACACTCGTAATTCATCAAAAATTGGCAAAGTATGAAATAAAATTTCATAAGGTGTTTTATTCTGAAGAACACTTGAGGGTGTTCGATTGATCAAATGAGAAGCTGCTAAGACACATTCACCCCAAAAATAAAGAGGAAGATGACTTTGAAAACGTAAGGCCCTTGCCATTGTTAAAATATGGCGATGCTTACGTTCAACTCTACCATTTTGTTGTGGAGTCCCCACACAAGAGGTTTGAAAGAAAATCCCATTTGAATGAAAATAATCTTGCAAACAATTAAATTATGTCTCATTATCACTCCGAACAATCTTAACCTTTTGACCAAATTGTCGATCAACCATAGCAAAAAATAACATAAACATTTTAAACACCTCCAATTTATCAATCAACAAATAAACCCATATAGCTCGGGAAAAATCATCCACAATAGTCAAAAAATAACGAGCCCCACATGAAGAAACAGTATTGTAAGGACCCCATAAGTCACAATGTACTAATTCAAAAATTCGGGAGACCTTATGGTCACTAAGCGAAAAAGAATCACGAGTTTGTTTGGCACAAGGACACACATCACATGCCTTATTTAATTTATCACTAGAATTACGTAGGAAAGGTAATGAATTTACTACTTTCTCTGAAGGATGTCCAAGACGTTGATACCAAAGTTCCAATGAAGATGAAGAACCATCCACTGAGATAGCTTGCATTGTAGACGGTGGCCGGAAGTAGTAAAGTCCATCTCTCCTTTCACCCGTTCCAATCAGCTTCCTCGAATGACGGTCCTGTATAACACACATATTAGAAGCAAATTGTACAAAACAGTGCATGTCATCAATGAGTTGTGTAACCGAAATTAAGTTGCAGTGCAACACTACTACAAAATACCCTTTACGGGACACTTTTTTAGGACACGCACATAAATGCAAGTCCTTAAAAATATTTATGAAGTTTTTAGGACACTCATTGAGAGTCCTGAAAAAACGCAATTTAGGACTCGCAATGAGTGTCCTAAAAGAAAATGCGAGTCCTAAAAAAATCTGGGCTATAAAAATAAGTGTTTTACTTAATATTTTTAAGGACTTGCTTTGGGAGTCCTTAATACTCTTTTAGGACTCGCAATGAGTGTCCTAAAAGAATCTGCGAGTCCTAAAAAATCTGGGCTAAAAAAAAGTGTCTTACTTAATAGCGAGTCCTAAAAAAGTTTTAAGGACTCCCAAAGCAAGCCGTTAAATATTTTAAGTAAAACTCTCAAAAGACATCCATATATTTCGAAATTATTATAGGGTTACATATATACTTAAAAAACTATACACATTTGGGGTTTTATAGGGTTACATATACTCAAACCCACAGCAACCACATGGCACTGAAGGAGATGAACGACTGAACGGCATGACCAAGGCTGAAGGAGATGAACGGCAGCAGGTGGTGAACGACGCTGGATGGCAGTGACGTTCCAGCATTCTCGGCAGCGTCAACGACAGTTCCAGCATTCCAACACTCACGACGGCGCACTACCGCGGCTCCAGCACTCACGGCGGCGCAAGTCTCGGCTCCAGCAGGCTCTCCAGCGGTGCAGGGTCTCAGCTCCGGCGGTGCTAGTTGCTCACGGTTCCAGCCGTGGGTTGAGGTATATATATTGTTTTTTTTTATTTGTTTGCTTATATAAATATATATATTATAATTTCAGATATATATATATATATGATATCAGATTTAGAAATAGGATTGGTATTTATTTATATTATTAAAAATTGGTAATTGGTATTATATTATTTATTTATATTATATTTATATATATTATAATTGGTAATATTATAATATCAGATTTTAATATAGGATAATAATATAGGGTAATAATTTCAGATTATAATATAGGGTAATAATATAATTTCAAGTTTTAATATACAAAAAATTAAAATAACATAGGTAACTAGAATGTTTATAACAATAAAAATAATAAACCCAATGGTTATACAAATAAATAATATAGGGAACTAGAATGTTTAAAACACTAAAAATAATATAGGCTAATAATTTTCTATTTATAATATAGGGTAATAATATAATTTCAAGTTTTAATATACAAATAAATAATATAGGCTAATATTGATACTATTTGTTATTTTACAATTTTGAATGATAATTGTATTAGTTTAGTGGAGTTTGAATATCTTAGATATTCATCCGTAGTGAAGTAGATTCTGGGAATTCTGTGTGCTGCGGTGATAACGGAAGATTGAGAACTTGCATGTCTTAGTGAAGTAGGTTCTGATAATTTTGTGTGCTGCGGTGATATATGGATGAAAACCTGTGTGCTGTTTGATTTGTTTGACATGTTGGTGTTGATTGTGACAGATGGCTAGGCTAGTAAATTAGGGGATATGCTGCCCGATTTTCTATAGATTTTTTTGTACTTAGTTTTGTGTGGAAATATGAAAATGATAACTGCCACAATGATAAATTTGTGATCCGGATATTTAACATTTGATCGTCTAATTAATAATTAAGTTGAATTCAATTTTGCTACTAATCACAAAATTTGCTTAATCCGAGCCTCAAAAGAGTCGATTTAGAGTAACTATGTATGATATGTTATTTGTGCTTTCGAGATTATAAGTGCAGGATAGGTCTTTCTAGAATTTAAATCAAAATCCTCATCTTTTGTCTCCCAAAAGAGTTAGTGATGTGAGTGGTGTGAGTGCTTGGATACTATTTGGTTTATTATTTTAGATAAGCTACGGTTTGGTTTCCTATATTAATATACAGTTTAGTATATATTATTTTTTTTGGATTGATTACATATGTTTGCATACTTATATATTAATTATTGTTTTAATTTGTGTACAAAATTTGATAATAAGATACTAAGTATATATGTGAGTGAAATTATATGATACCAAAAATTTATATCTTTGTCCTATTAAGAATTTAGAATTATTTTATCATTTTACTATTACATTAAATTTGGTAATCACATTCTAGTTGGTATAAATGTGATTGATTGGATCTTAAAATCCAAATCACTCATTGTGATTTGGATCCTATTTTTCACAAAATTTTGATGATTTCATGCATTGCATGGTAAAAACATAATAAAAAAAAATTGGATTTGGATTTGATTAGGTAATATTATGAGATCATTCATTATTAGTATATATACCAAGAGAAGAGAGATCAAGGATCTATATTTGATCACATCAAGGAAATTTCTTTAAGTGTTTGCTTTGTTTAGTTTAAGTGGAATAATGATGAAGCTAAAGTAACTTGTGTCTTACATTTATTCATCTTTCTAGTATTGTTGAAATCAATGCATATAACACAAACCATTATTATTAACAAACCATTAGTATTGTTGAAATCAATGAAATCAGTGGCTTTAATCTTTCCTGTGTTACATGTCGATGTAGCTGGGATATAAGTTTAAGGACTTCGTATTTGATGGATTCTTGGCATTCTGTGATGGAAGGATGCTCTAAATTTAAGGTGCCAAATGCCTAGTAGTATTAAAATTTAAGCCTCACTGAATATCCAAATAATATACCAACACTATTTGACTTACATGTAACATATCTGAAGATATCTATCTGAAGTAGGTTTTATGTTTGATTGAATTTTATAATAAAAAAAATTATAGTTTAAGAAAAATTAAAAGATAAAAGAGTCAATCTTGCTTTGATTGGTTTTTCTTTTCTTTTTATCTTGGACTTGAAGAGACATCTTTTGCACGTGCTATAAGGTCAACTGATGCAAATGACTATGATGGTTACACCCAACATCAACAAAGAGTTGCATTACCTTAACAAGGAAGATCGGTTGCTGCGCTGGCTTGTGGTCAAACACCGAGATGCAAAATATGGGCTGAAATTTCTTAGTGAAGAGGACAGCAGAAATGAACTCAGTAAGTTTCCTCGAAGCAGTTTATATGATAATCAAGATGTTGATGAGGACGATGACAACGACGATGAATATGCTGTGGATGAAGAAGAAGGAAAGCAGACATAAGGTTAGTAGAATTTTGTTGTGGTTCCTATGTCTGTTTTCATGCATTGGCATTTTGTTGGAAACCGGGATGTAATTTTTTCATATTTTGGTTACAAGTAAGTGTTATTGACAATTATCCCCATATTATTTGGCATGTGTTAGAATGTAGATCCTTATAAAGTATTTCATGTTTTTATGTTAGTGATTGATACTAGCTCTTTATTTCTCTTCTATAGTAACTAGAATGACAGGTGAACTTCATTGGATTCAATAGTCATTACGTTATGAGGATGATGAAGAATGTACTTATCAATTCCCATCATATCAAACATTTCTTGTCAAAACAGGAAATAAACAATATACAACTACATAGTATTAATCTAGTACAATTTTTATATATGCTTTGAATTTATTGCCACTAATATAATTATAATTAAAATTTTGTTTTCTTTTTTTTTTTCAGTTCACCTCCGACAAACCATATACTACTCAAGAAATTGACGAAGTTAGAGAAGAATGGGCAATGTCATTTTTACAATTGGTTAGAGCAAAATGAATGATGTTATAGCTAGCTAATTACAATACATGTTTAGAAATTTTAAATTTATTTCGTAAAATTTTTTTGCCATTTTTTTTAGTATTTTCTTTTCAAAATTCTTTTGATACATATTCGACACTCAAATGGATATATATTTTTAAATCAAAATTAAAATTGTAGCTGTATTTTTTAAAAAAAAATTACTTTTAAGGGCATGCAAAGTGAGTCCTAAAAAATTACTTAAAGGCACTCAACCCGATTTTTTAGGACTAGTAATGCGAGTCCTAAAAAATCTGGTTGAGTGCCTTTAATTAAGTTTTTAAGGCTCTCAAATAGAGGACTCGCGCCCCGCGAGTCTTAAAATTTTTTTTTGTAGTAGTGCAATTTTGGGACATAATAAAGAACATTTTTAAGAAATAATCCTTCCAAGAGTCTCACACTTCCCTCTTTAGTAGCAATTAATTTTTGGCCATCAGGGAGTCCAATAGGACATGCGGCAATATCATGAACATTAAACAAACAAGATTCATCCCCCGTCACATGATTAGAAGCACCAGTATCAATAATCCAAGAAATCCTGGAAAACTCACCATGTAAATGATCGGTAGAGGAATGAGTATTACCAAACATAGTAGCGATAGTTTGCCATTGTGTTGCACTTAGGTGAGGAAGAGTGGCAGCAGTGTTTGACATGATGGCTGCATCATTGGAAGAGTTTCTTTGCCCATTGACCGAAGATCCAACCATAGTAGTATCGTTACCGTCAGCCATTGTCGATCGTGTATCTTAGCCGTGTGGCTCTGGTACCATGAAGAAATCGTGAATGGCTTGATCTTATTGATATATTTTAGTCGTATATATATACAAAAGAATAGAAAACAAGAAACTAGAAAAAATGAAACTAGAGCTGTAATTCTAATCTAATTCCTAAACTCACGGTTATCCATATATACAAAACATTAAGAGAATATCTTAATAATATCTCAATAAATTGTTAGATGACAAAAATTATTAGCTAGCATAATATAAGCTAGTTTTATGCAACAATGTCATCGAAGAAATGTGCAAGAAATACCAAATAACAAATAATCGTGCTTATATTTATTAACATCAAGTGAAGCTAGTTTAGAATTAATATACTTGTGATAACTCTAAATGATTATATTATAAAAACATATTCAAACAAGATTGAAAAGTGAGTATCTTTCACATAATTAAGTCATATATATACTCAGCTAAACTATTATAATTTATTTTGGTGTTATTTCACAAGTTAAAGGTGACACTATATATCTTTGAGTGATCTCATAAGTTATTTTGAATAATTTGTGGTGTTATTTCATAAGTTAAAGCTGACACTATATATCTTTGAGTGACAAAATTACGATACAAAATGTATTTCGTTGACAAAAAAATTCATCAAAGTAATCATAATAATTAGATTTGTGCCAAGAAGAGTAATTGATCAAATACTTAAAGTTTAAAAATATGTATAGATATAAATTAATTTTGACACTTTCATAAGTTAAGGTTGACACTATATTTCTTTGAGTAATCCCATAATTTTTTAGATGAAAAGTACTGTCAACAAGAATCATAATAAGTTAAATTTTGCAAAGAAGAATAATATTAATCAAATAACAAAGTTTTAAAATATATCATATAAATATAATACGTGACTAAGTATTTACATGCTAAATATAACGGGGTTATTCCATTTGAATTTTTCATATTTTTGTCGGCACCACAATGTATAGCATTCTTCAAATTCTGGAAACAAAATAGGAAAAAAAACCACATTAATTATTATATTATGTTGAATATGTATATCTCTTTTATATAAAAAGTGTATAGATAACAGAAATTAAAAATATTATTATAATAATAATATATAATCCTAATTTTTTACTAATTATATTAATATGAATTCAAATATTATAAAATATTATTATAATAATAATATTTAATGCATAATTAATATTTAATACTTATATTAATATAAATTAAATATTATAAAATATCATTATAATAATACTAATGTATCATGCACAATCTTAATTTTTATTAAATAAATTATCATATTATATATATAAAATCATAAATAATGTTTTAGTTTAATTTTTCATTTAATATATTCATGTCATTTTTTTATATACAATATTGTTTATTTATTTGAAATTTATATGATAATAATACAAATTGAATAAACATAATTAATAGATTCTATGAATAAAGCTAAGTAAACTTATATTGTACATTATTTATTTATATCTAGTATATATATATATTTATAAATAAAGGAAGATAATATCTCACATAAAATAACTCTATCCACTTTTAATTATCTCTATTTAATTGTATTTTATTTATATAGAAAAATTTAACAAACAACATATACTAATTTCAAACATCATTTAAGTCAATACTCACCATAAGTGTTCTTAGTAGGGGTGCACACGGGTAGGGTTTTCGAGTTTCGGGTGTATTGGGTTCGAGTTTTCGAGTTTCGGGTGTATCGAGTTTGGGTTTTACGGGTTTCGGGTGGAGGAAAGTGGTATCGAATCCGGTCCGAAATTTTTGGGTTTTTGGGTGATTTTGGGTTTCAGGTGGGATTGATCCAAAAATAGGCTTTGGGCCAAAAAAGGGCCTTGGTAAAAAATTTCAAAAATACCATTTTTGACACTTTTTTTTTCACATGTTTTTTTTTTAACTTTGTTGTTAGTTTTGTAATATTGATTTTTTTTTTTACAAATTGGACCTTAGCAATTTTTTTTTTAAAAAAGCATTAATTTTTTTGATTTTTTTAGTTATGCACCTGAACCCGTGTGTCCTCAATTTTAACACCCGAACCTGACCTAAACCATGTCGAATTTCATCCGAAGTCAACGGGGTCAGGCGGGTTTGCGGGTTGTTAGGCTAATTTTAGCCTATCTTTATCAGTGTCTTTTTAATGGTTCTTGTGTTTTTGGAGCGGAATTATGCTTGTTTTTGCGTGATTTCAGGTTCAGCTTATGTTTTGGGCTTTTGGAGTGAATTGTGAAGAAATCAAGCATTTGGAGTGGATTGTGCTGAATTTTTAATTAGGGCCGCGGCGCAAGAATTGGCGCCGCGGCGCTCTTGCGTATTAGACCCGCGGCGAGCCCTTTTCCAGAAACTCGAGATCTTGGCATTTTTCGAGTAGGGCCGCGGCGCAGGTATTGGCGCCGCGGCGCTGGCGTCCGTACACTTCAGAATTTTTAAGGGCAATTTCGTCATTATTGGAAGGATATAGAATGAGGTCTTCATTCTGAAAAGGGGATCGCGATTTTTGGACAGAGAGACAGGCAAAAAGAGAGAAAAGACAAGAGAAGACGGATTTTGGAGCAAGCGTGGGCGATCTCCGACAACTCCCCATCTAGTTTCATCCTCTTTTTCTTTGATTTTCCTATGTTATTGTTTAGTTTGATTATGGATTTGAATATTGAGATTATGAACTAAACTCTTATTAGGGATTTGATGGATATTGACTGAAATCATCCCATGGTTAATGCTATTTGATTATTTCTTCTTGCTTGTTTATGAAATTTGTTCATCTTTATGCTTAATGTATGTTTGAGATTGATCACCTTAAGCATGATTCATGATCCTAATGTGAAATCTGAAAAGTGAATATTAGGAATGCTCTAAATGAATGAACATAGGTTTTGATGCGTAACGAAAGTATTCGCATAGCTTATGTGACTTATAGATTATTACTTAATGCAAATTGATTGTTGTGCTATCTCAGAAATGCAATAGTTGACAATGCAATTTAGAACCTAAATGATCTGAAAAGAGTTTAGGTAATTTTATAATCTGTCATTTCATTGAAAGAAGAAGAATAGTCAACTAGCGTTAACAATTGGGTCATTGAAGCAATTGAAATCATATCCCTATCTTCACATCCATGGTTAACCCTTAATTTTTATTTGTTGTTTTGCTTGTTGTGTTTTCTGCAATTTGATTTAAAAAACCAATTTTTATTGTCGCCAAATAGAAATATAAATCCAATTTTGTTAGTACTTGACTGCAATTCCCTTGGGTTCGACCTCACCTGTGTGAGTACTACTTGTATGATACGTGCACTTGCGTGTATTAAAATTTAGCAACAAGTTTTTGGCGCCGTTGCCGGGGAATTGTTTAGTTAATATTACATTAATTGGATTAAATTCTAATTTGGTTTTCTTTTCACTTTTTGCTAACTTGTTTGTGCCAAATTCTTCTTATCTCATCTCAGGTACCATTGGTTTATGCGACGTCAAGGACCAGCTGTAAGAGTGCCTGTTGATCCTGAGATAGAGAAGACTTGCCGGCAGAACAGAAGAAACAAAAGGTTGGAAAGAGTTGTACACAGGATTGAGCAAGAGGAAGTTATGGCCAACTACGGTAATAATGGGGGTGCCATAGAAGACCCAGCTAATGGTCAGAATCCACTCGACCGTAGCCTGAGGGACTATGTGTTGCCAACAATGACAGGGGTCCAGTCTTGTATAAGACCACCCACCGTAGATGCAAACAATTTTGAAATAAAGCCAGCCATACTTCAAATGGTTCAATCCACAGTCCAGTTTGGGGGACTACCCACTGAAGACCCAAACATGCATCTCTCTAACTTCATGGAGCTCTGTCAGACATTTAAGATGAACGGAGTTAGTGATGATGCTATCAGACTTAGATTGTTCCCATTTTCTCTGAGGGAGCGAGCTAAGAGTTGGTTGGTATCCTTGCCACCTAACTCAATCAATACATGGAATGATCTAGCACTGAAGTTCCTCTCTAAGTTTTTCCCTCCAGCTAAAGCAGCTAAGTTGAGAGGAGAGATCAATAATTTTTCTCAGTTGGATAATGAGTCTCTTTATGAAGCTTGGGAGAGATTCAAAGAATTGATAAGAAAGTGCCCGCATCACGGAATAGAGAAATGGATGCTAGTCCATAATTTTTATAATGGGTTGTGTGGTACTACTCGCACACTCATTGATGCAGCAGCTGGTGGTGCGTCTATGAGAAAAAGCGCCAATGAGGCATATGACTTGTTGGAAGAAATGACCATGAATAATCAGCAGTGGCCAAGTGAAAGAAGTTCTTCAAGGAAAGTGGCCGGTATGTATGAAGTGGATGCAATTTCGAAATTGACTGCTCAAGTTGAGGCCTTGACTAAGCAATTGCAAGGCAATGTGATAACAGCTCCAGTGCAACAGGCCCAGACTTTGTGTGAAATATGTGGGGGCCCTCATGCCTATGAACAGTGTCAGTATGCTGATGTAAACAACATGCCTATGGAGCAGGCTCATGCTATTGGGAATTTCCTCGACAAAGCAACAACAACCCTTACTCCAATTCCTTTAATCAAGGGTGGAGGAATCATCCCAACTTCTCTTGGAAGAATGATCAGCAAGGCCAATCTTCAAGCCAGCAGCAGTCATTCCAACAACTGCCACAGGGGTTCTTTCAGCCAAGATTTAGACAGCAGCAACAACCCCAACCGACCACTCATCATCAGCAGCAACAAAATTCTGGTGGAAATTCTAATGCTCAGTCAGATGTGTTAAACCAATTCATGGCTGAAACTCGGTCTTCTATTAGAAATTTGGAGACCCAAATGGGACAATTGGCTACTCTCATGGCTAATCGTGCCCAAGGTAACTTGCCTAGCACCACTGAAGTCAATCCGAAAGAGAATTGCAAGGCAATCACGTTGAGAAATGGGAAGAATTATGAGGGACCAAGTGAGAAGCAGCCAGTTGAAGAAGTGGGTCAGGATCAAGAGGCATAGGCACCAACACAAGAGGAAAAGAAGCACAGTGAGAAAAAGGCTACTGAGGGCATACCAGTAAAAGAGGCTTCCCCACCAATCAGTATTGAGCATCACATAAAGATTCCCTACCCCCAAAGGCTCCGTAAGAACAACATGGACGAGCAGTTTACTAAATTCCTGGAAGTATTCAAGAAACTGCACATCAACATTCCATTTGCAGAGGCCTTAGAGCAAATGCCGAGCTATGTCAAGTTCATGAAGGACATCTTGTCCAAGAAGAGGAAGATGGAGGATTTTGAAACTGTGGCATTGACAGAAGAGTGTAGTGCTATACTGCAAAAGAAGCTCCCTCCTAAACTGAGAGATCCTGGGAGTTTCACAATACCGTGCACTATTGGGAGAATTGAGGGAATAAATGCTCTTTGTGATTTGGGGGCCAGTATCAACTTGATGCCATTGTCAGTTTTCAAGAGATTGCAACTAGGTGAAGCAAAGCCCACAACTGTAACTTTGCAACTACTTGATCGTTCGTTGGCACATCCAAGAGGGGTAATTGAAGATGTCCTGGTCAAAGTAGACAAGTTTATTTTTCCTGCCGATTTCATAGTTCTTGACATGGAAGAGGATAGCAATGTCCCCATTATCCTTGGGAGACCTTTCTTGGCAACAGGACAAGCACTCATAGATTTTCAGAAGGGTGAGTTGAAGTTGAGAGTGCAAGGGGAAGAAGTTGTGTTCAATGTGCTCAAGGCCATGACCTATCCAGAAGCTAGTGACAATTGCTTTTCGGTTGATGTAATGGGTAATTTAGTGGAAGAGAGAAAACTGATAAATGATCCTCTTGAGTTGAGTTTGGTTGAAGATGAAGTTAGTGATCAAGATGGAAAGGAAGCTATGGAGTACGCAAAATGGCTTAATTCTTATGGCCATTGAAAAGGAAATACTTTGAAGAGCTTGGGGCAGTACCAAAAAAGTCATAGCCCTCAGTTGAGAAACCCCCAGAGTTAGAACTGAAGGTACTTCCTAACCATCTGAGGTATGAGTTTTTGGGTGAAAGCAAGACACTTTCGGTTATAGTTTCAGTTTCACTTTCTGATATAGAGACTGAAAAATTGTTGAGAATTTTGAGAGAGCACATGAAGGCCATTGGGTGGACTTTGGCAGACATCAAGGGGATCAGCCCCTCTACTGTTATGCACCGGATTTTAATGGAGGATGGAGTCAAACCAACCATAGATGCCCAAAGAAGACTTAATCCACCAATGAAGGAAATTGTGAGAAAAGAAGTGTTGAAGTGGTTAGATGCAGGGGTAGCTTACCCAATTTCTGACAGTGAGTGGGTGAGTCCGGTTCAGGTAGTACCTAAAAAGGGGGGGATGACGGTAGTGAAGCATGAGAAGAACGAGTTAATTCCAACAAGAACTGTTACTGGCTGGAGAATATGCATTGACTACCGCAAGCTCAACATGGCAACAAGGAAAGACCATTTTCCCCTTCCCTTTATTGATCAGATGTTAGATAGACTAGCAGGAAAGGAGTATTATTGCTTTTTGGATGGTTACTCCAGGTATCATCAAATAGTCATTGCACCAGAGGACCAAGAGAAAACGACATTTACATGTCCTTATGGCACATTCGCTTTCCGACGAATGCCATTTGGACTATGTAACGCACCAGCAACTTTCCAACGGTGTATGATGGCCCTTTTTTCTGACTTGGTTGAGAACTGTATAGAAATTTTCATGGACGATTTCTCAGTGTTTGGCTCGTCGTTTGACCATTGTTTGAGGAACTTGGAGCGGGTATTGATTCAATGTGAAGAATCCAATTTGGTGCTTAATTGGGAAAAGTGCCATTTCATGGTTAGAGAGGGGATTGTTTTGGGACACAAGATCTCACAGGAAGGCATTGAGGTAGACAGAGCCAAGGTGTCTACTATTGAGAATTTGCCCCCTCCAGTTTCGATAAAAGGGGTTCGTAGTTTCCTGGGTCATGCCGGTTTCTACAGACGGTTTATAAAGGATTTTTCGAAGATCTCCAAGCCATTGTCTAATTTGCTTGTTAATGGAGTGCCCTTTGAGTTTGGAAAGGAGTGTATGGAGGCTTTTCAAACTCTTAAGGAAAAATTGATTTCGGCCCCTATAGTCATTGCACCGAATTGGGAACTACCGTTCGAGTTGATGTGTGATGCAAGTGATTATGCTGTCGGGGCTGTGTTGGGTCAACGAGTTGACAAGGTTTTTCGCACCATCTACTATGCTAGTAGGACCTTGAATGATACTCAGTTGAATTATGCTACTACTAAAAAGGAGATGTTGGCCATAGTCTTTGCTTGTGATAAGTTTAGGCCATATTTAATCGGGAATAAGGTTATTGTGTACACAGACCATTCGACGATCAAATACCTTATGACCAAGAAGGATGCCAAGCCAAGACTAATCCGATGGGTCCTTCTCCTCCAGGAGTTTGAATTAGAAATCAGAGACAAGAAGGGTACCGAGAACCTAGTAGCAGATCATTTGTCAAGATTGGAGTCAGAAGAGGGTCAGAATATGAAGGAAGTCCAGATAAATGATGAGTTCCCTGATGAGCAGTTGTTTGCTTTAAAAGAAAGTTTGTTGGTTCCATGGTTTGCTGATTATGTCAACTTCCTAGCTGCAAACATCACACCTCCTGACATGACAAGACAACAATTGAAGAAATTCTTTTCTGAGGTAAAGCATTATTATTGGGAAGAGCCAATCCTTTATAAGCACTGTGCTGATCAGATAATTAGAAGATGTGTGCCTGAAGAGGAGATGTACTCTATCCTGAATCATTGTCATAGTCTGCAGTGTGGAGGTCACTTTGGTGGGACAAGGACCGCTGCGAAGGTTCTACAAAGTGGGTTCTTCTGGTCAACTCTCTTTAAGGATGCTCATGAGTTTGTCAAGGCATGTGATCGTTGTCAGAGGACTGGTAATATTTCAAGAAGGAACGAGATGCCTTTGACTGGTATTTTAGAAGTGGAACTGTTTGATGTGTGGGGTATTGACTTCATGGGCCCTTTTCCGTCATCATACAACAATCTGTTTATTTTGCTAGCTGTGGACTACGTTTCTAAGTGGGTGGAAGCGGCTGCAACTCATGCTAATGACGGTAAAATAGTTCTTACTTTTCTCCAAAAGTACATTTTCACCCGGTTTGGTACTCCTAGAGCTATTATTAGTGATGAGGGGAGTCATTTATGTAACAAGCAATTTGAAGCGTTACTTGCGAAATATGGAGTTAGACATAGAAAAGCATTACCCTATCACCCGCAGAGTAATGGACAAGCTGAGATTTCCAACCGGGAAATTAAGTTAATATTGGAGAAGACGGTACAGAGCTCGAGGAAAGACTGGTCTAAGAAGCTCGATGATGCTTTGTGGGCATACAGAATGGCTTTCAAAACACCTATTGGTATGTCACCATATAGGCTGGTCTTTGGGAAAGCGTGTCATCTTCCAGTGGAACTTGAGCATAGAGCATTTTGGGCCATGAAGACCTTGAACATGGACTTGGTAGCAGCTGGTGAGAAGAGGCTTTTGCAATTGAACGAGTTGGAGGAGTTTAGAAACGAAGCCTATGAGAACGCCAAGATTTACAAGGAGAGGAATAAGAAGTGGCATGACCAGAACCTTGTCAGGAAGGAATTTCAACCAGGTCAACAGGTATTACTCTTTAATTCAAGATTGAAACTTTTTCCGGGCAAGTTGAAATCGAGATGGTCTGGTCCTTTCACGATATTACAAGTGTTTCCTTATGGGTCCGTCGAAGTAACAAGTGAAAAGACTGGCAAGTTTAAAGTAAATGGTCAGCGATTAAAGCTCTACTTGGGTGGTCAGTTTGATCAAGCCAAGTCCGCCATCCTCTTGGCGCCACAGTAAAGAGGAAACTATCGTCCGGCTATATGACGTTAACGACAGTGCCATTGGGAGGCATCCCAAATTGTATTTTATTTTGCATTTTAATCTTTGGTTTGGAACAATTAGTATTTTTAAGTGTTTTTATTTCGTAGTTTTATTGTATTCTGTGTAAAGAGAAAACCGTGAAAAGCGTGAAAAATTGAAAATTTTTTGCTGTATTTTAATTAGGGTCGCGGCGCATCTTGTAGAGCCGCGGCGCCTAGGGGTATTAGCGCCGTGGCGAGGCGCTGGATAGAGAGCATGAAAAATTGGAGTCGAGCTAGCGTCGCGGCCCTCTATTCCTGCGCCGCGGCTCCTGGGAAAGAAAAATGCACTAGCGCCGCGGCGCTAGTGGGTTGCGCCGCGGCGCCAACACGGGCCACCATTTAAATCCGAGATTTTGCCCCAATTTTTTTTTAGACCAAAAAAAATACACCATCCGCCTCTCTTCATCTTCTCCGCCTCTCCTCCGCCCAAATTACCATAAAACCTCCATAACCACCAATATTTCACTCATCTTTCATAATTTCTTCATCCCTTTCCATAAAAATCACTTCCTCCATCATTTTCTTTGTCCCTTTTGACCTATTTTCTTCAAAAATACCCTTTTACCCAATCATTTTAACCCTAATCCGAAAATCCCATCCTCTTCCTCAATATTGCTCATTTCTTCAAGCTTTGGATAACAATGGTGGATTATCCATGGGTTTCTCAATAATGTAAGTGATTTTGCTTCTCATCTTTTCAATTTATTGAGAATCCTTTGGTTATTGGGAAACCTAGTGTTTATGGGGTTTATTATGGATTAAGTGGTGCATTTTGGTTATTTTTGCTATTCTGAAAAATTGGATTGGAGAATTGTGGTTTGTGAAGAATTTTCTGATTTTGGGAAGTGACAAAAACAAGGGGAGGTGCTGCCAAAATTTCTAGTGATTTTACAAGTTGGTATTTTGGGAGTTATTTCACTCAATGGGGCCAAAGAAGGGTACTGTGAATGCTTCAGGTGCGTCATCGTCCCGCCCTCCTCGTGTCTCAACAAGGGCGAATTATGACACCTCAAGATTTGTGAGCAAAGAGGCTCAAGAGCGGTTTGTGGTGTTGTTAGGGAAACCCATTCTTGAAGAAAGAGGTATGGAATTTAGTTCAGAACCCCTAGAAAACCAGCCTATGTATGAGCCTATTCGAGCTAAGATTGCTCGGCGGCAGTGGGACCAATTTGTTGACTGCAATGGCAAGGCAAACCACATGATGACATACGAGTTCCTTGCTAATTGGCCAGAAAAAGAAAATAATGTTGTCATGGTGCGGGGCAAGAAGATACCAGTCACTCTTGCAGCTTTTAATCAATTGTATGAGGTACCTAACTTTCCCATAGAAGAAGAAGAGCTGCGGGTACTGGGGGCCGATAATATAGACTATGTTGACCTTGCTGAAACATTGGGTTTTCCTGGCGCAAGAATTCATTTGAAGGATGGTGAGCCAAACTGTATGTATCGCTGTGAACTTAACCAAGTGGCTCGTGCTTGGTGCTATTTTGTGAGTGCTCGTCTGATTCTCAACAATCATTTGTCTAACATCCCTATTGACCGGCTCAAGGTGACATATGCTATTTTAAAGGGGTACAACATAAACATTGGGAGGTATGTTCGGGAAAGTATAAATCATATAATTCAGGGCACCACTACTGGTGGGTTGGGACATGGCACTTTCATTACTGAACTTTGTGTGGCGTATGGCGCACCTCAGTACTTAACTGACATGAAGGTGCTTCCGCAAAAGCCAGTCGGAGTGGCTATGGTGAATCGCCTCATTCCACCGCATCCCTATGATGCCCCTCAAGTTCAAAGAGGAAGAGGTCGCCGCCGACAAAGGACCGATGATGGTGAGGATGAGCCTGAACTTTTGGGTGGTCCCATGGATCCTGCTATGCAGTACACTCATGCTCAGTTGAATTACCTTATTCAGCAAAACATGCATATGCAGACGTATATGGGGCAGCGGAGTGCTTACGATGCAAACCATATTCAGCAGCTGAATAGTTTGGTATCTCGGTGGTCTTTCGATGAAGAAGATGAAAATTACTTTGCACTACCACCGCGTTTCACTCCTTATGATCAACCACCACCACCCAACCCATTTTGAGGGGTTGTCAGGTAAGTTTCTCTCTTTTTGATTGTCATGCTCACATTGGGGACAATGTGAAATAAAAGTTTGAGGGAGGGGCTTACTTTTCTGTTTTAGTTTAGCTTAGTTAAAATTTTGTTGTTTAATTTTGTTTTTCTTTTTTTTTTTTGTGTGTGTCAAAAGTTAAGCCAATGATATGTATAAATTCCGTTGTTGTCGCTTGTCAAACGGAAACTGTGTCTAACTGTGGGCTTGATTTGATCACTCTTTGGATTAATTTTGATGCCTTTTGGAAATTTTAGTATATGTTGCAAATGTGAATAAGTGGATTATGCTATACATGTGTTACTTGGGTTTGAGGTATGAATTGATGAAAAGGATAAAATGGGCTTACTTTTCTGTTTTAGTTTAGCTTAGTTAAAATTTTGTTGTTTAATTTTTTTTTTTTTTTTGTGTGTGTGTCAAAAGTTAAGCCAATGATATGTATAAATGCCGTTGTTGTCGCTTGTCAAACGGAAACTGTGTCTAACCATGTGCTTGATTTGATCACTCTTTGGATTAATTTTGATGCCTTTTGGAAATTTTAGTATATGTTGCAAATGTGAATAAGTGGATTATGCTATACATGTGTTACTTGGATTTGAGGTATGAATTGATGAAAAGGATAGAACTTGCACTGCTTGCCTTTTGAGACGAAATCCTTGATGACATATGTTTTGGAGTATGATTTAGGCAATCTTTTGGAACGTTTGGGCCTTTCAAGCTTACCCTTACCATTATTATCCCTAGTTCGCCTATTTGTGCCTTAACTTGTTTGATTGATTGTATAACCACTTCATTAAGCCAAAAATGTACCAATTATTATTTGTCCCTACCCTGTGAATTATGCCATAAGCTTAGAAATAAGTTTGGGGGAACGAATTGTAATTGGGTAATTGGTGTAAGTGGATGAACGATGTAATCTTTTGATTGAGACAAGTGTGAAATGTAAAAGTGCTTCCAACATCACTAAATTTTGATTCCTTATGCTTAAAAAAAAAATTAAATAAAAAAATAAAAATATATATATATTTGAGTGATGAATAATTAAATAAAGTGATGTTGGAGCATTGAGTATGAGTCCTCAATCAATAAGAAGTGGGTGAAAAAGGGGATGGTAGCTGAATGCAAAGTGGGTTGTTTGATTGGTTTTTGATGTGCATATGGTATAATGAAGCCTAAATGTCTTTTTTATCCACCTTCACCTAAGCCAAAACGTTATGAACCTTTGAAGTCCTTTTGATTCCATAACATGTGTTGTTGACATTAGTGGAGAAAGGTAAGTGTGCAAGCATATTGAATTTTGGCTAGTGGATCGTTGGAATGAGTGAGGCATGTATGGTGTTATCTAGTTATTCATTTGTATTTGCAAGGTATAATCTAATTTCCAATTGAGGCATTCAGATTAATTGTTAGAGTTTTTGAATTGAAATTCTGGTTGATCAACAGTTGAAGTTTTGTGAGTGATGACGGCGTGGTTTAAATAAGACTAGAGGCTTAACTTGTCATGTTTATTTGTTTTAGTTTGAGGACGAGTAAGAATAAAGTTTGGGGGAGTTTGTTAGGCTAATTTTAGCCTATCTTTTTAAGTGTCTTTATCAGTGTCTTTTTAATGGTTCTTGTGTTTTTGGAGCGGAATTATGCTTGTTTTTGCGTGATTTCAGGTTCAGCTTATGTTTTGGGCTTTTGGAGTGAATTGTGAAGAAATCAAGCATTTGGAGTGGATTGTGCTGAATTTTTAATTAGGGCCGCGGCGCAAGAATTGGCGCCGCGGCGCTCTTGCGTATTAGACCCGCGGCGAGCCCTTTTCCAGAAACTCGAGATCTTGGCATTTTTCGAGTAGGGCCGCGGCGCAGGTATTGGCGCCGCGGCACTGGCGTCCGTACACTTCAGAATTTTTAAGGGCAATTTCGTCATTATTGGAAGGATATAGAATGAGGTCTTCATTCTGAAAAGGGGATCGCGATTTTTGGACAGAGAGACAGGCAAAAAGAGAGAAAAGACAAGAGAAGACGGATTTTGGAGCAAGCGTGGGCGATCTCCGACAACTCCCCATCTAGTTTCATCCTCTTTTTCTTTGATTTTCCTATGTTATTGTTTAGTTTGATTATGGATTTGAATATTGAGATTATGAACTAAACTCTTATTAGGGATTTGATGGATATTGACTGAAATCATCCCATGGTTAATGCTATTTGATTATTTCTTCTTGCTTGTTTATGAAATTTGTTCATCTTTATGCTTAATGTATGTTTGAGATTGATCACCTTAAGCATGATTCATGATCCTAATGTGAAATCTGAAAAGTGAATATTAGGAATGCTCTAAATGAATGAACATAGGTTTTGATGCGTAACGAAAGTATTCGCATAGCTTATGTGACTTATAGATTATTACTTAATGCAAATTGATTGTTGTGCTATCTCAGAAATGCAATAGTTGACAATGCAATTTAGAACCTAAATGATCTGAAAAGAGTTTAGGTAATTTTATAATCTGTCATTTCATTGAAAGAAGAAGAATAGTCAACTAGCGTTAACAATTGGGTCATTGAAGCAATTGAAATCATATCCCTATCTTCACATCCATGGTTAACCCTTAATTTTTATTTGTTGTTTTGCTTGTTGTGTTTTCTGCAATTTGATTTAAAAAACCAATTTTTATTGTCGCCAAATAGAAATATAAATCCAATTTTGTTAGTACTTGACTGCAATTCCCTTGGGCTCGACCTCACCTGTGTGAGTACTACTTGTATGATACGTGCACTTGCGTGTATTAAAATTTAGCAACACGGGTTCACCCCTAGTTCTTAGTCTATGATCGAGCCTGATTATGATTAATTATAATATTACGGCTATCTTGCTCGGACTATCATTATAATATATATATTTTTTCATTATTGGAGATTAGTTATATATATTATTACCTGTAGAGTCCAAGAACTTTACTTAGCTAAGATAGATAGTAGTATTATGATATTTATAGTATTATCTTTGTAACTGTGGATTTTTGGTTCAGACCGGGAATTATTTGGACACTCATAGTAGTACTTGTAGATTTTCTAAGTTTAACCTATAGTTTAAGAATATTAATGTTAACCTAAGGTTTGATGATATGACTGATATTAAGGATAATATTTATTATACTATAAGGTTTAGATATCAACCAATAGGATTTTTAAGCACATGTTATGTATGGATGATTAAGGATTAAGTATTTTGAGGATTAAATTTAATAAGGGTAAAAGTTTGAATGCTCTAAGGTCAGTCAGCAGCTTTGAATACGTTGAGGGCTTAGTCAAGGCTGTTTACTCCATTCAAACTTAGTTAAAAATGTGTAATTTCGTGTTTAAATATTCAGCGTGTGCCGATATATCACAGCTATAGGGGGCGATATATCGCAACACGTAGATACGGAAAACACGAGACGATGCACGACAGCCTCGGGCATACTGGCCCAGGCGATATATCTCCTCCATCAGTGTATTTTGAAATGTTTTGAAATCATTTCCCATTCAGCCATTCAACCTCTTGATAAGTCCAGCATCTTTTTGAACGAGTCTTCAGCCTCTGCTGAACGATTATTCAAATTATTTTCACCTAAAAAGCTATTATTTTTATTCAAGTAAAATTAAGATCATTTCATTCCCAAACTCTATAAATAGGACCTAGTACCCAGCCATTATTCACCTTTTACTCTAAGTTCAGAAGCTGCAAGTGCTAGGAGAGTGTGAGAGTTAAAAACTTGGGTGGGGAAATCATAAGCTTAATCATCATAAGCTTATCAAACACTTTGGGAAGTAAGATTTGATAGTATTTCGGTTTGAGGTGTAGATTGGTCTTACAAATCTTCAAGGTAACCCAACACTCTAGTTCATTGGTTTTATGTTATTTTTCCTTCTCATGGTCTTCTACTCAGTCTTCTAACCTCATTCTTATTTTGATTAGGAAATCTAAGTTCGTGAGCACATAAGTTTTGGTAAGTATGATTCTCAATGGTTTAGTCTTCCCATTCCTTTTCATCTCTTTTTCTTCATTAGAATCACCCTGTTATATATGGTTTTAGGAGTGTTCCAAAAAGTCCCAACACTGTCCTCTTATCCCGGTAACTTTGGTAAGGAAAATAGGATAGAATCTATATGTTTTATGTTATGATAAGTGTTATGATATGTATGTTTGTAGGCTTGGGCATATGACCCATTTGACTAACAAGACCCCAAATAGATTATGGGCATATGACCTACTTAGCTAGTAGGACCCCACTAATCTCATGGGCATATGACTTGTTTAGTCTATGGGACCCCAAGTAATAATGGCCATTATAGTATGTGTATGTATTAAGTGTTATGTTATGTCTTTATTATTATTATGAAATTTATGTACATGATGTATGTGCTAGATTTTCCTTGCTGGGCATTAGGCTCATTCCTTTTTGTTTTATGTGCAGGAAAATAGCTATTAGTGGCGGTAAGGTTCGTGGATGCTTGGAGATTGTGTATCGATGGTGAATGGATTCAAGGAGTCGAGAGTTCGATCTTTCGAGGATGTAGTCTTGTTTTACCTTTTTATGGTTTTACATGTATTTTTCCGCACTTTCTATGTAACTCCTTTTCACTTTAAGTTATGTTTTGTTTTAAAGACAATGGGTACCCATATCCTATTTATTTTATGAAAGTAACTTTTGTTTCTACAAGTTTCTAATAAGTTTATGGTATTTTCGCAAATGTAAGTCTTATTAAGGTTTGTATGTATAGTTTCATTAATGGTCCAAAAGTCTAGAGTAGTGGGTCATTACAGTTGGTATCAGAGCAATGGTTCCTTTGCATGAAGTTCTCCTCGATTCACACGCTCAAAGCTCCGAATCTGACCGCCAAGTAAGTATTTAAGTTACGGTTATTTTGCTTATAAGTATAGCTAACAACTTTAGTGTTTATGTTTTCAGTTAAGTATGAACGAAGCTTTAACCTATGAGGATATCAGAGCCATTAAGGCTTTAAAAAGAATAAGGGAGCCAAGAAACACCGTAGGAGCACTAGAAAGGATCACTCGAAGATTGATCTTGTTCCACAAAGAGATAGGTCACCTTCAAGAGTCTAAGCAAATCATGATGAGAGCTGCAGAACAATATGCCCTAGTAATTAGGCTTTTAAAAGATTTTCCTTCAGTAATTTTAACTTTAGAAGAAATATGGGAGAGTATAAATAATGATGATGACTTACAAGCAGCCCTAAGATATTATTCTCTCATACTTAAGTTCACCTATGATTTAGAGTTTCAATTCACTAATGAACAACAACATAGGATCTTCTTGAATCTTCCCCGAGGAAATTTTGAGGCTCAAGACAATGATGATTATGAGGAGATAGATGACGATATGCTAGATGAAGGATCGGATGTAGAAGATCCCGATTTTTAGAATAGTTAGTTTTCATTGTTTATTTTATTTTATTCTTTATTTTATGATTGTAATAAGTGAATTTTTTTTTTCCAAATGAATAACATACTATTTTATTATCATGTATGAGTTTGATTTTATTTTCATAATCATAATAAGTAATAAATAAAATGAATAATGACTAAGTTCAGTGAGGGTGGATACAAATCAATGAACCAAGTTCCCTTATTGAGAGTTAGGGGGCCATAGTAGTGGAAACGATTTTACTGATCCCAGCCCTCGCTCAATATGGTTAACTTTGGAACAAAGATAAGTTTCGAGCCTGAGGATTAAGTCATATAGGATGATTAGAAACACACTTAGAAAATAAAGATGACTTGTTTTTCTAAGTATAGAAACCCACTCTTAATAATAAAGAAGACTTATAAAATTTTTCATAAGAAGTCATAATAAATAGGTCCGAAATATGTTTGTTTTAGAATAAGTTTTTGCCTTAGAGCCTATTAGGGTAAGTTCTAACATGTTCTCGACTGTTAGAACTTTTGGTGAAAATGCCGCTCAGAAGATCTGCAACGCACCAACGGAAACGCCTCCAACGACGTCCCAGCGACCAATGAAGTTCCTCCAGTTCGCCGAAGGGGAGTGCGTGCTACTGCTCGCCGCAACGCGCCGGCACCGCCAGCTGACAACACCGCGGAGATCGCCAGACTGCGACAGCAAGTCGAGGAACTTATGCAGCAACAACGCCAACAGGCTCAATCTCAGCCTCAGCCTCCGCCACAGCCACAGTCGCAGCCACAGTAAATGGCCCCAGCACCCCAACAAGTTGGTCCATATGGGGGATGGCCAATAACGAATTACGCGCCGTATACAGTACCGAACATGGAGCCAGTGTATGAGAGGTTCCGCAAGCAACACGCTCCAAACTTCAAAGGGACTATAGACCCCTTTGAGGCAAAAGAGTGGCTAAGGAATGTGGAGCCAATTCTTACGCACATGAATTTCAGTAATGCGGACCGCATATCCTGCATCTCGTCATTACTCAAGAAGGATGCCAGAATAAGGTGGGACTTAGTTCAGTAGACTAATGATGTCGCCACCATGATATGGACAAGATTTGTGGAGCTGTTCCACAAGAAGTATTACACCTCAGCAGTCATCGCTAAGGGTAGAAGAATATGCTCGTCAGTTCGACAGATTAGCCAAGTTTGCACCAGAGTTGGTTCCAACTGACTTTACGAGGTTGACCAAGTTCGTTAGAGGACTTAGACCGAAGATGGAATTAGGGGTTAAGTTAGCAAACCTGGGAAACACTACATATGCCAACGTTCTTGAGACGACAATCGAAGTAGAAAGGATTCAGATGAATGTTAGCGAGGAGAAGAGGGATTAAAAGACCAAAGTCTTTGTCTTGACCCAGGGAGGAGCCCATGCTAGTAACAAGCAATTACAGGTCAGATTCCTATCCTCGATAGTATATGTTCTAGTATCGCTTGATTTGGTAGCAATATACTCGTATATCTCGTTAGGAATGATAGAAAAACTAGACAAACCTTGTGAAAGATTTAGAACTAGGTTTGTAACCGAGTTGCCTTCGGGCAAAGTAGTTCTATCATCACGGATAGTACGAGGCGTACCAATCAAGATTGAGGACAAGGAACTAGAAGGAGACCTGATAGAGCTAGTGATCAAGGACTTTGACGTAATACTAGGCATGGATTGGCTAGCACGGCATGGCGCAACGATCGACTGCAAACGCAAGAAGGTGATGTTCGAGACTCCTGACGGCCAGAAACTATGCTTCATGGGACAAGCTTCAGGACTACGCACCCCGTTAGTATCATCTCTCAAAGCTCAGAGAATGATGGAAAAAGGATGCCAAGAATTCTTAGCTAGCATCACGGATATGGAGAAGGAGACACCACTTAAGGTTGGAGATGTTCGAGTCATACAAGAATTTCCAGAGGTATTTCCCGATGACTTGCCAGGATTGCCGCCAACTCCAGAAATAGACTTCACGATATTAGTACCAGGCACCGAGCCTATCTCTAAGGCACCCTACCGGATGGCACCTACGAAACTCAAGGAGTTAAAGACGCAGCTACAAGAACTCCTAGACTTAGGCCAAGCCATTCACCATGGGGAGCTCCGGTACTGTTCGTGAAGAAGAAAGACGGAAGTATGCGAATGTGCATAGACTATCGTGAGCTGAACAAAGTAACGATTAAGAATAAGTACCCGCTACCTCGGATTGACGATTTGTTTGATCAACTCCGAGGTGCGACTGTATTTTCTAAGATTGATTTACGGTCCGGGTATCATCAGCTCAAGGTAAAAAGGAGAAGATATTCCTAAGACAGCCTTTAGGACTCATTATGGACATTACGAGTTCTTGGTTATGTCCTTTGGTCTTACTAACGCACCAGCCGCGTTTATGGACTTAATGAATAGAGTCTTCAAAGACTACTTGGATAAGTTCATCGTTGTGTTCATCGACGACATTTTAATTTACTCCAAGGATGAAGTAGAGTACGAGGAACATTTGAGGATGATTTTGACGCGATTGAAGGAACATCAACTCTACGCAAAGTTCAAGTAATGCGAGTTTTGGCTTTCGCAAGTGGCGTTCCTCGGGCACATTATATCGAAAGATGGAGTCGCAGTAGATCCATCAAAGGTAGAGGCTGTGAAGGATTGGCCCAGACCAAAGAACACGTCAGAAGTAAGAAGCTTCTTAGGGCTAGCAGTTTATTATAGAAAGTTTGTAGAGGGCTTTTCTAAGATAGCCACTCCACTCACCAACCTGACCCGGAAGCAACAAAAGTTTAACTGGAACGATAAGTGTGAAGAAAGCTTCCAGTTGCTTAAGAATAAGCTTTGCTCAACACCAGTACTTAGTGTACCGACACCCAACGATAAGTTCGTTGTCTATTGCGATGCATCAAAGCTAGGATTGGGATGCGTGCTGATGCAAAATGACAAGGTGATAGCCTACGCCTCACGTCAGTTGAAGGAGTATGAGCAACGCTATCCAACGCACGATATGGAGTTGGCAGCGGTGGTCTTTGCGTTAAAAATCTGGCGCCATTATCTTTACGGAGAACGGTGCAAGATTTATACGGACCACAAGAGTTTAAAGTACTTCTTTACTCAAAAGGTAACTTGAGGCAACGCCGGTGGTTGGAGTTAGTAAAGGATTACGATTGCGAAATCCTATACCACCCGGGGAAGGCGAACGTAGTTGCCGATGCACTTAGTAGGAAAAGTTATGGAAATTTAGCAGCTTTAGCCGAAATAGAGAAGCCACTACAGCAGGAGCTGATTAGTGCCGGAATAGAAGTAGTTATAGGCAAGCTGGCTAACTTGTCTATCCAATCGAATCTGCTAGAGGACATACGGATTGGTCAGGGACATGATGAATCACTAGCACCACATATGGAAGCAGTCTGAGAAGGCAAGAATACCGATTTCTCAAAATCTAGCCAAGGCTTATTGAGATATAAGGATCGGGTATGCGTGCCAAATGATCAAAGTATTAAGACAACGATCCTAGAAGAAGCGCACAGTACCCCGTACTCAGTTCATCCAGGGTCTACCAAGATGACTCATGACATCAAGGCAATCTATTGGTGGCCAGGGATGAAAAAGGACATAGTGGAGCATGTATCTAAGTGTTTGGTATGCCAGCAAGTGAAAGCGGAGCATCAGCGCCCTGCAGGTTTAATGCAATCGCTTAGCATACCAGAATGGAAGTGGGACGATATAGCCATGGACTTCGGGCGGGTCTGCCAAAGACGAATAAGCAGCATGATTCCGCTTGGATAGTGATAGATAGACTAACCAAGTCGGCTCATTTCCTGTCTGTTAAGACTTCATGCACGGCAGACCAATATGCAGACATCTACATCCAAGAGATAGGACGATTGCATGGAGTCCCCAAGACGATAGTGTTGGATAGAGGATCGATGTTTACGTCAAGATTTTGGAGAAGTTTACAGCAATCTATGGGTACTAAGTTAAGCCTTAGTACAACTTTCCATCCTCAGACAGATGGGCAGTCCGAGCGTACGATTCATATTTTAGAGGATATGCTACGCACATGTGTACTTGATTTCAGAGGATCATGGAACAAGTACTTGCCGCTGATCGAGTTTTCCTACAACAACAACTACCAGTCGTCAATCGGGATGGCACCTTATGAGTTGCTATATGGAAGAAGGTGCCGATCACCATTGCACTGGGACGAGGTAGGAGAAAGGCAGCTTCTAGGGCCCGAAGCTGTTAGACAAGCTCAAGATGCAGTAGCGCTTATTAGACAGCGTATGCTTACTGCTCAAAGCCGTCAGAAAAGCTATGCGGATGCCAAGCGACGCGATGTGGAGTTCCAAGTTGGAGATCAAGTCTTCCTGAAGACATCTCCTATGAAAAGTGTCAAGCGGTTCAGAAAGAAAGGCAAGCTTAGTCCCCGGTTCATAGGTCCTTTTTAGATATTTGACAAAGTGGGAACAGTTGCGTATAGACTAGCCCTACCGCCAGCACTAGCCGATAGTCACAACGTCTTCCACATCTCAATGTTACGCAAATATGTGTCAGACCCATCTCACGTCCTCAAGTACGATACGATAGCACTCCAGAAAGACTTAAGTTACGAGGAACGACCGATTAGCATCCTAGATAGGGGGATGAAGCAGTTACGGTCCCAGAGCTTTCCTATAGTCAAAAGTCCTATGGAGTAATAGTTCTGAACGAGAGGCAACGTGGGAGTTGGAAGAGGACATGCAGGCGGTATTCGGAGTTATTTGATAAGTAAATTTCGAGGACGAAATTCTTTTTAGTAGGGGAGAATTATAGAGTCCAAGAACTTTACTTAGCTAAGATAGATAGTAGTATTATGATATTTATAGTATTATCTTTGTAACTGTGGATTTTTGGTTCAGACCGGGAATTATTTGGACACTCATAGTAGTACTTGTAGATTTTCTAAGTTTAACCTATAGTATAAGAATATTAATGTTAACCTAAGGTTTGATGATATGACTGATATTAAGGATAATATTTATTATACTATAAGGTTTAGATATCAACCAATAGGATTTTTAAGCACATGTTATGTATGGATGATTAAGGATTAAGTATTTTGAGGATTAAATTTAATAAGGGTAAAAGTTTGAATGCTCTAAGGTCAGTCAGCAGCTTTGAATACGTTGAGGGCTTAGTCAAGGCTGTTTACTCCATTCAAACTTAGTTAAAAATGTGTAATTTCGTGTTTAAATATTCAGCGTGTGCCGATATATCACAGCTATAGGGGGCGATATATCGCAGCACGTAGATACGGAAAACACGAGACGATGCACGACAGCCTCGGGCATACTGGCCCAGGCGATATATCGCCTACAGGGGGCGATATATCGCCTCCATCAGTGTATTTTGAAATGTTTTGAAATCATTTCCCATTCAGCCATTCAACCTCTTGATAAGTCCAGCATCTTTTTGAACGAGTCTTCAGCCTTTGCTGAACGATTATTCAAATTATTTTCACCTAAAAAGCTATTATTTTTATTCAAGTAAAATTAAGATCATTTCATTCCCAAACTCTATAAATAGGACCTAGTACCCAGCCATTATTCACCTTTTACTCTAAGTTCAGAAGCTGCAAGTGCTAGGAGAGTGTGAGAGTTAAAAACTTGGGTGGGGAAATCATAAGCTTAATCATCATAAGCTTATCAAACACTTTGGGAAGTAAGATTTGATAGTATTTCGGTTTGAGGTGTAGATTGGTCTTACAAATCTTCAAGGTAACCCAACACTCTAGTTCATTGGTTTTATGTTATTTTTCCTTCTCATGGTCTTCTACTCAGTCTTCTAACCTCATTCTTATTTTGATTAGGAAATCTAAGTTCGTGAGCACATAAGTTTTGGTAAGTATGATTCTCAATGGTTTAGTCTTCCCATTCCTTTTCATCTCTTTTTCTTCATTAGACTCACCCTGTTATATATGGTTTTAGGAGTGTTCCAAAAAGTCCCAACACTGTCCTCTTATCCCGGTAACTTTGGTAAGGAAAATAGGATAGAATCTATATGTTTTATGTTACGATAAGTGTTATGATATGTATGTTTGTAGGCTTGGGCATATGACCCATTTGACTAACAAGACCCCAAATAGATTATGGGCATATGACCTACTTAGCTAGTAGGACCCCACTAATCTCATGGGCATATGACTTGTTTAGTCTATGGGACCCCAAGTATTAATGACCATTATAGTATGTGTATGTATTAAGTGTTATGTTATGTCTTTATTATTATTATGAAATTTATGTACATGATGTATGTGCTAGATTTTCCTTGCTGGGCATTAGGCTCATTCCTTTTTGTTTTATGTGCAGGAAAATAGCTATTAGTGGCGGTAAGGTTCGTGGATGCTTGGAGATTGTGTATCGATGGTGAATGGATTCAAGGAGTCGAGAGTTCGATCTTTCGAGGATGTAGTCTTGTTTTACCTTTTTATGGTTTTACATGTATTTTTCCGCACTTTCTATGTAACTCCTTTTCACTTTAAGTTATGTTTTGTTTTAAAGACAATGGGTACCCATATCTTATTTATTTTATGAAAGTAACTTTTGTTTCTACAAGTTTCTAATAAGTTTATGGTATTTTCGCAAATGTAAGTCTTATTAAGGTTTGTATGTATAGTTTCATTAATGGTCCAAAAGTCTAGAGTAGTGGGTCATTACATTACCTCGACATCACCACATGTGGCAGCGTGATGAACAATTGAGTGATTATAATCCCTACTATTAGTTTCCATACGGTGATGGTGGGCATCTTCATGAACATAATAAAAGCAAAAGCAAGCTAGGTCGTACTCTGGACTTAATAACATTTCCACAATATTATGATCATAAAAGTACCTAACAATAACAAAACACTTGTACTTATACAATTACAAATTAATAACAATTATATATAATAATTAGTAGCACTAATTATTACGTACCTAAACCAGTCAGCATTGTTAGTGGGTTCTCTATTGGGCCAATAGGCTCTGGGTGCTTTAACATAAACTTCCTTCATATATGGATCATTCTATATTTTTTCTTTAAGCTCTTTACAATGAACTCTTATGTCTTCTGGCATATCTGCCTCACACTATATATATATATATATAATTAATTAAGCTAATAATATTCAAAATAGTAGTATAATAAATTATGTCAAAATTAATTAATTAATATTTACCTTCCAAAAATCTTCAAATAAGGACTCAATCATCTTGTTAGGCGAAGGACGTCCCCATAATCTTCTCCAGAAGATATTAGCAATTTCCTGTCATAATCAAACTATTCATGATTAGCATATATTCAGTATATACTAAAATCGAATTTTAATTTTTATCAATAATAGTAATAAAAATAAAAATTACATTATTATGATATTCGAGCTCATTTTGGATATAGTTAATCCAATTGCTGTAGAAATGTTTTTTATAGATATGAAATGAACCAAGACATGATGATGATGATCTGGACAAGTGTTCTATCTTCTCCATAACAATAGGTTGCAGCCATTTTCGTATCGCAGTCCAGCTTGGATCCTATATATATATATATATATATATGCGTATATAATTCAACTATGCATGTTATATAGAAACCAAATACAAAAAACAAAAAAAACTTTGAATGTATATATATATATATATATACACACAACATGTATATGACATACCTTACCCAGCCACTTCGGTCCAGCAAGATTGTAAGCTAATAACAGCGTGTTCATGGTGTTGACAGAAACTTAAGATCGATGAAGAGTAAGAATTATTTGGAAGCCAAATTTTGATGTAATTTTATTTTTATATTATTTTAGAATTGATATATAAGAAGAGTTATTATAGTTATTAGGAATTTAGAGGCCAAATTTTGATGTATTTTTGTTTTATTAATGTCAAATTAGGTAATTAGTACACTAACATTATTTAACAATTACAAATTTATAACCAACATAAAATCGGGTAACATTATATTATTTAAAATACAATTAATATAAACTTTAGTTATTAGTATACATTTTTTTTCTTCATTTTTTATATAATAATTTTATTCCGACTTAATAATTAAATTAAAAATATATAATTAAATTAATTTTTAAAATTTATTAATTGAATATACTCCCTAGTATCCTAAAACATGAAAAACTACAGCAGGCCTTGTTGAGACTTTTGTTGTTGTTGGATCTAGTGACAAATTTTCATTGTTCGTCACTAAAAATAATTTTTTAGCGTGGCTATAGTTGTTGCTTGATCATCTAGTGATGAATTTTAGTTTTTAGCGATGTGGTCGCTAGAAGCTTTGTTTCATATTTCAATTTTAAAAAGAAAAATAATTGCAATTTTTATCCAATTATTTTTCTTAAATTTATTGTTAGCAAATCAACCATTATTCATCTATATTTTTTAATCCAATCATATTTTTCAAACATTACCATACAACATCAATTTAATTATTAAAATCTCAATAAAAATCTCAATATCAGATTTTGCAGTGGCTGAATTGGAGAACTAAGCTAACCACCTTGAGGAAAGTTATTAGGTGGATTGAGAGAGATTTTAGTAGCAGATTTCAGAAGCTAGTTTTTTCAGCTGTTATAGCAGCTTTGCTTTACAACATTTGGAAGGCTAGGAATGATACTTTGTGGCTTGGGAAGAGTATGCAACCTGAGTTAATTGTTCATAATACCAAAGTTAGTGTTAAGAATAGAATTTCGTACAGTTTACCAAAGAAAATTAGTCAATAGGATAGAAATTGGTTTGGGAATTTGTAATGGGGCTGTGTTTTTCTTTCTTTGCTGTGTTTTGAGGTGTTTTTGGAGTTTGTTTGATTTGTTAGAAGTAATGAAATTTCTCTGATTTATCAAAAAAAAAAAATTAAATTAAATACTCATTTTCAAACTTTTATACTAATATTTAAAGAAAAAGAAAATTTAAACTCCATAAATTATGTCACAATAAGTAAAATTTAAATTATCATGAATTAATTTGAATAAAAGTGAAACCTTTACATCACAAGAAAACCCCCTCAAGCAATTTTACAACATGGTCATGGTTTTCTTGTCGAGCAATGTGAATGGGTGTCTTGTCATACATGTTCTCAGAGGTGCTGCAATCATAAAAATAATAATAAAAACAAAAGTAAAAATTAAAAATTATTTGTGTAATGCCAAGCAAAATAAATAATTAAGCTTGAGAAAAATATTTAATTTACTAACATAGAAGCTCCATTCTCTAATAGAATGGCCACACATTCTTTTTGGCCATAACGAGCCGCATAGTGTAGGGGAGTGTCTTTGTTATAATCCACAACATGCACATTGGCTCCAAACTCAATAAGAACTTGAACACACTTAACCTATAATTAATGATAATCGATATAAATATGTATAATAAAAAATTTCTTAAAACATTATTACATGACAAAAAATATCAGCTAGCTAGCTAGCATAAGTGTGTGCATAATATAGGAGCATAAAAGAAAACATTCGAGGATAGCTAATCACAAATATTATAAAGTTATACTGTCATGAAATGATATTTAATAATTATATTAATATGAATTCAAATATTATGATTATAATAATATTAATATAAATTTAAATATTATAAAATATCATTATAATATATATATTTATGATACATAATCTACATTTTTATTAAAAAAACTATCATTTATGTTTAAAAAGATTATCATATTATATATATTTTAAAAAAATCAGCAACAATGTTTTAGTTTAATTTTTCATTTTATGATTATGCTATTCTTTTATATATTATATTATTTGAAATTTATATGACAATAATAAAAATAAATGATAAATTTTATAAATAAAACTAAGTAAACGTGAATCGCACATTGTATCTAGTATATATAAATATATATATATATATGCAAAATTATGTAAACTTGTTATATAAATATTAATAATGGGAAGATTTACACTCACATACTTTATATTGTAAATAATTACTAATTTGTTATTGATATTTTAATATACCCATATTATAATATTTATTAACTTAAATAACAAATATTCAAGTTTTATTTACTTATTTAGTATACCCACTACTTTTTTAATATAAACTAATTTAGTAATTCAATAATTATGTGTATAATATACCCAATTGGAAATACTAATTTATTGCATTTCCTTAATTAATTGCTTTGCTAATTATGACTAAATCAATTTTTCCTTATTTTCTTTACTTTTTACGACTGTGTTTTCAATCCTTAATTTTTGAGTTCTATGTTTTTTTAAACAATTTATAAGTAGTAAATTTTTATTTTGAATGAACAATGTTCCATGTTTACTTCAATATTGAGAATTGATTTATTTGGATACTATTTGGTATTCTATATTTTATTTTGCCATCATTTATTAGTTTAGCTCCTAAAAAAATCACATAAACCACTAAATAGTATCAAAATAATAGTTACTTTATAATCATTATTATTCTATTTCTCCATTTACTTTGTGTTGTAGTATACTACTACATAATTAATAAAAAAAATACTATTTAGTATCCAATAGAATCTGTTTGTTTGTATCTCTTATAAAACATTTACTATTTAGTATCTTATCTAATAATATATGCTACCATATTTAACTACTTATTGGAGATATCCTATACAAGCTAGTATATACAATCAAATATTTGTTGATATCATATGTAATTTGGTACTAATTGTTTGGTACTAATTGGTATCCAAAATAACTTGTTATGAGCTAATATGCAATCTGATACTTATTGGTATCATATGTAATTGTGTATTAATTGTTATGCACTTTGGTATATATACTAGTTGGTATCCAAAATAACTTGTTATGATCAGCTAGTATACAATATGATATTTATTGGTATCTTATGTCATTCGTTACTAATTGGTATCCAAAATAATTTGTTATGAGTTGGCATACAATATTTGCATGATATCCATTTATGTCTGCAATTTGGAACTAATTGGAATCTCTTAAATAACTTGTTATTGTGCATAATATGCAATCAAAAACTACATAATATCATACTATAATATATAATTACATGATATATTTTATAATTCCACTTTAAAACGATTAATAAGGAATATTTTATTATATTTAATAATTGTTTTAATGAGTGTTAAATGTTTTGGAATATGTTATTAATAATGAATGAGGATATAAATTAGTTGTGGGAGATATTTGTCATGAATATAAGATTTGTTATATTTAATAATATTATAGTCCATTTGGGTATATTATTTTTCTTATAACAAACTTATAATTATTTTGTTATAGTGGTATATTATTATAAAGTCCCCTATATAATATGTCTGATTATTGCAAAGGAGGAGGGGAAGAAAAAATGTTGTTTTTTTATTAAATTTTTTAATTTAGTTTTTTATTATTTAAAATAATTATTTTATTTTATTTTAATATTAAATTAAGTTATAATTTATTTTCTTAACTTTTCTGTTAAAAAATAGATGGAGTTAAATAAAAGGATCCAATTGCCACTATTAGTAAACTTAAGGATTTAATTGCTAATAAGAAAAAAAACTCAAGGACTAAACTGACAATCTATGCATAACTTAGGGGGCAATAGTGCTAAAAACCATTTATATTAATATAATTCATAAATATTTATTATTAAGTTAGTTTTAAAAGTATATTCTATTAAATATTTATAATATTCTGTTAAAGTTAACTAAACAAACTGTTAAAATTAAGAATTTCTGTTATCTACACATTTTTTATATAGAAGATATATATATAAATTAAAAGTGATCATTTTTTATAAGTTAATAAGACTAACACTAAGTATAAAACCTTCAATATAATAAGTTAGAATTTTGCGCAAAAGAATAATTATTCAAATACGTATACTAAAGTTTAATTTAATTAATGTATATATATATAAATATAATACCTGATCGTATTGACACGCTAAATGTAACGGTGTTATTCCATTCGAATATTTCATATTTTTGTCGGCACCATAAAGTAAAACATTCTTCAAAGTCTAAAAAAATACTATATTAATTATTATATTATGTTGAATATATATATAAATGAACATTATATAGGCATATAATAACTATGAATTTTTTTTCATTATATATATATATATATATATATTACATCTGTATCACCACATCTAGCAGCATGATGAATAATTGGCTCATTATCTCTATTATTATTAGTTTCCATGTACTGGTGATCATGATCTTCAATCATAAATAACTTAGTTGAGTCGTACTCTGGACTTAGTAACCTCTCGAAAATATTATGATCATAATAGTACCTAAAATATATAACAAAACAACAAGAAAAAATTATACGAATTAAAGATCATATATAATTTTATATATCTTGATGTATATAAATAAAGAATATATATTCATTATTATTTATCTAAATATTTTTTTAAACAAGTACAAGTTTACAATACCAAATAATTCTTAACAACGAAATTTTAATATAATAATTACCTTATCAAGTGAGCACAGTCTCTACTTCTAGATATGTTGTGCGCACTGGAAACTTCCATCATATATGGATCATTAAGTACTTTTGCATGTAATTTGCGAGTATAAAATCTTATGTGTTCTGGCATATTTGAATCCTAACGAAATATTCAAATGAATATAAAACATAAACATATATATATACACGATCATAATCATTAGGTTTTGATTGATTTAATTATGTCAAAATTACTACAAAATAAGCTTCAAATAAGGGCTCAATCATCTTGTTACGCGAAGGACGTTCCAATCCTTTCCAGAAGACATTGGCAATTTCCTGTCATTATTAATTATTGATAAGAAGAAATAGACAATACGTAGACGTATATATTAATTTATAAATAATAAAAATAAAACTTACATTATTATGATATTGATGATCAATTTCGACAGCTTTAACCCAAATCTTGAAAAAATGTTTTTTATAGAGATGATATAAACCAGGGCATCTGGACGCATGTTCTATCGTCTCCATATGGGTAGATTGGAACCATTTTCGTATGGCAATCCAATTTGGATCCTATATATATAGTGAGAACAATATTATAAATGATGATATATATATATATATACATATGCAAATCGTGAGAACAATATTATAAATGATGATATATATATATAAAACTTTAAATATGATGACACACACCTTACCTTACCCATCCATTTGGGACCAGCAAGATTGCTAACAGTAGAGTGTACATCGTAATGACAGAAACATATATAATAATAAGAAGAGTTATTAGTTAAGAATTTAGAAGCCAAATTTTGATGTTTTTCTTTTTCAACTGTGATTATATATGATAATACATATTATGGAATTGATCACTTAATTAGTTTCCCATTTTTTCTAATTCTAAATAACCAACATAAAATCGGGTAACATTATATATTAATTGTAATTAATAGCCTAATAACTTTCCGGATTATATATAATATTGTCTATATTTATATACATTACGTACTGTGCAAGTATAATGTTGTAATTTCTTAATTTGATTATATATTAATGATAATAATCATATCCGGCAAAATTATTATAAACCAAATCAGGTAACAGTAGAGTATTATTATATATAATATTGTCCAAATTACTCTTTTGCATATAAATATTTTGCGAAAAAAAAATGATGAACAAAGTAATCGGGTACAGTAGGGTGATGCTTATTTTAAATCCAATTGTGTTGATGATGATTATGATGATGAGGAGGAAGATTATTAGAAATCATTTTGAAGATGAGGAGGACTGTTATGATTATAGAGCATGGTGTGATCTTCCCGAAGAGATACTAAGTTTGATAATGGAAAAGTTGGGTTTCATGGACCAAGCTCACTTTCGTGCTGTGTGCAAGAACTGGCAACTTGTAAAAGGTATCAAACCATCCCAATGGCTTTTTTATTCGTTTTGTAATTCTACTAATAACAATACTAGGAGTAAAAGTATTCAAAAATATCACCTCTACAATCTGATTTGGAAGAACAAGAGCTTTTCCTAGTGTATCCTCCTAGTCCTAGTCCTAGTCCTAGTCCTAGTCCTAGTAATATTGATTGGCGCATTTTGAGGTTGGATTGGTCGAACAAGACATGGGTCGAAGAAATGAGTTTGGGTTCGAGAGTGTTGTTTTGCTTTCATAAATATTATGCTAAAACTCATCTATCTATGCTTTCAGCGCAGCAGGACTATGCAGATGACAGATTTAAAGGCTACATATGTCATCGTAATGCTGCTTCACCTAACTTTGATTGTTTCCCTTTCTACAAAGGAGGCTGCAATAATAATAATAATCAGCTCAAAATACAGTGGCCTCTCCGCTTGCCTGAACATCTCATGGAAGCATTTTGGTTTCATCCTCCTACTATATAATAACAATAGTAGTCTTATATATACATTGGGAATTTTAACATTAATATTAGTTTCATATTTGTGGTAGTCCTAGCTAGGGCATCTTCAATGCAAATTATTTTCAACCAATCATATTTCTATTCTTTATTGAAAAGAACAAAAAAAAGAAGAAGAAGAAGGTTGACAACGTTGCCACTGGTGATGTAATATCTGTCTTCCCGAAAGGGTAATTTCGTAATTTCACCACTGGGGACATTTTTGTCTTTATGCATATTTTTTTAAAATTAGATATGTATGATTTTCAATGGCAATAAAATTCATTGTTTCTTTTATGTTTGAATTTTTGTGGTATCACGACATGAGTATAATGCCAAGTGAATAAATAACGGCTCGGGTTAAGTTGTTACTTATTTAATTGAAAATTATTATTACTATGGGCATAATAGTAATAATAATATGCATGAAATTATTTTATATTATGATGTGTTAATTTTGGTTTGCCATAATATTATTATTATTTGATTGAATTAAATAATTATAACTAATTGAAATTTGTGAAAAGACCATAATACCCTCAAGTTTGGGATTTGTTCAAGGGGCATTTTAGAGACTTTATTTTTCTGACTTAACATGATTAAAAATTCATAGAATTTGTCAAATTACGAAATCTAACTGATGATACCAGTTGTGGAACCTTAGTCTACTGACGTGGCGGCCATTGGAGGTTTCTTTATGGCTAAGCTAGCTGATGCTAAGGTGAAGTAGTGTGTAGTATTAGTAGTAATTATTATTTTGGAAATAAAAATTGGAACAAATTGCCGATAAAGTTTCTAGCTGAGTCGTGGACTATGTCGCTCTCTTTAAGACGTTTCGCGGCTCTGCCCTAAGTGTGCATGGAAACCTGTAAACCACGACGTCCCCAACATAAAACAACCACTGTATACGAAACCCTTCTTCACCGAAATGAATCGCTCATGTATACCCTCAAAAATTGCTCTTCGAAAATTTGAGTTTTTTTTTCAAAATAATTGTAGTCTCATGTAATTCTGATGCAACTTATGAAGAGAAGTCGATAAAAAATAAAATGGTAAGAAAGGTTGATTAATTCGTGGGAGGAATCGTGGTCATATGCATTTAAAAACGGATCACGTTTACCGCTTCTAATAAAACATTTTAAAATTTATTAATTAAATTATTTATTTTATTAAATAATTTTTCAACAAAAAAAAGTGTGACACCACACCATCCGCCCGTTAGCTCAGCTTGGCTCAGCACGACATGGTCGGACGACAGCGCGCTCGCATGTGGTGGTCAGGTGTGTGAGTCCTCACCCATGCACACAAAACTAGGTGCCCCTTAGGGCCCAAACCCAATTCTCATTGTTGTCTATTATATACCCTTATGAAAAAATATTCTTATCCCATGTGGGACTATTTCCATCACCACACACTTAACACTTCTTTTTTTTTTTTTTTTAAAAAAATTCACACAAAGTTCCAACATTTCCCCACTTGAATTTTTGAAATTATTTTCTTGAGCAATAGCAGAATCTATAAGATTGTGGATAAATAAATGTATCTTTCGATTTGAACATTTGTGTAGTGAATATGATTTAGATTATACAAGAGTGACTCATAGTCTTGAACTCTATCTCTAACAACGTATCACGCTCCAATCTTTCAAGGGTGTAGTCAAAAGCCCGTGCGTTAATGGCCATGCACGTCTATCCCAGTATAGTGAATGCTCTAGAAATTTTTGTCCTAAATTTCATAAGAAGCGGCCCCACTTCCATATTCACATAGGTGAGTCTATCAAGAGTACTCCTGTAGCTTGGTACTCCACTCCACGTAGAGTATAAATCTCATTAAGAGTTCCTATTAACTCATCCTCATACCGCTTTAGGACTTCATGCTTCTATTATGAAAATAGCATGATCAATACATATCACCTCATAGCTTGTTATTACCCATTAAACCTGATTCTTGGGATCTCCAGTCTTTAGGTTGGGCTACCATCATGGGTGACTCATCATTCTAAGGACAGTAGTCCCATTCCTTTTGAAGTTCTATGGACTTTCTCTCTAGCTTGTCCTTTCGTCAAAGAATCTGCTAAATTATCGTCAGTGCGTACATGTTACACCCAAATTTCGAGAATAGAAATTTTCGTCTTTAAGTCAAGCTCGTAAAGTGTAATCTCGAGTGTGAGAGTCTCGGTTAATATTAAGACGATGACGTCATAATTGGTAAGTTCGGAACCGCAAGATCTCGAAGGTTCGAGCTAAGCTCGAGGTTACAACGACAGGGGTTTAACACTTGTGTAATTTCCTGGTCTATTTGTATTAGCATTAGTCAAGAAGGCTGGAGCCTATGAAATGCAAGCTTGGAAGAGACGACCTTGACAAAGATACTTCATGAGACCAAGGGAAGTCGAGCTAGCGAGCTCATGATGATTTCTCGATCTCGAAGATATGTAGGTCGAATGTGCGAGATCGATGGCCAAGTGTGGACGCGGTTACTGTTTAAAAATCCCTATATATCTAGGGGATATGTTGTAATCCGTTAATAAATCCCAAATATCATGGGATTTATACGCGTATGTGTTTACCATAAAACGACTTATGATGACGTGGTAGAATTAACCTACACGTGGAGGGCACGTGGAGACTTTAAATGAATAAGTCTTGTTCGAGCATCGACCAGAGGGTTATTGAATTATCAAGCCTCATGTTTAGGTACGACCAGTTTGGTCGCGTGCTTTCATTTAATTCCTTTGGGATACGCAATCTTGTAATAATTACATTTATTATGTTTCCTTTTATTACCTTGATACGCTGATCTTAATTGTAATTAAGGCTCATCGGCCCATGTAACCTCCTTGAGCCTATAAATAAGAATCAAATGGCTCAAGGGAGGGGTTTTGGAACTTTTGATCTTGGTATTCAGAGAAAAGAGAACAGTGTGATTATCCACCGAAATTGTAATCCTCTCAAGGCTTGTGAAACTCGTGAACCCTAGTTCATTAATCACAGTGTTGAGATTCAATATCACTAAGAACACTAAGTGGACGTAGGTCATTACCATTCATAGGGGCCGAACCACTATAAATCGTCTGTGTCATTTGCTTTCCATTTGATTCTTTTCTTGTTTTCATCTCATTTCCTGTCGTTATTTTGACTCTGTGTCATTGGCAAAATCAAGGGTCAACATTTTGGTGCTCTCGTTGAGATAATTATTTCGAGACTTCAAGAAGATCAAATGGTGAAGACATCCAATAGAGCTAGACAGACTTCTGGCGCTGCGTCCACTCAGCCTCCTCCTCCAAATGTGGCTGAAAATGAGCCACACTTGGATTTTGAAGAGGAAGAAATGGACTCTGAAACGCTGAGAGCAACACTGAGTGTGTTGCAGGACAAGTTGGCTAATCTGAGGGCCAACCAAGAGAATGCGACGGAAACCTTAGCGCTACAGCAGAGGGAAATCGAGCATCAGCGTCAAGAATCAAATGAGCGGCAGGCAGACATGGACCGCCGATAGAGAGACGCCACAACCGCTTTAGATGCAGCCATTCAGTTGGCTCGGGGACAAGCTGCGCCGGCTTCTCAACCGGATCAGCCAGCAAGCCCTCAAAGGCCGGAGCAACTGTCTGCTGCTCAACATGATATCCCAATTCAGAATCTTGAGCAGCAACCACCTTCTCAAGCTGTGATTAGTTAAGAATTTAGAAGCCAAATTTTGATGTTTTTCTTTTTTAATTGTGATTATATATATGATAATATATATTATGGAATTGATCACTTAATTAGTTTCCCATTTTTTCTAATTATAAATAACCAACTTAAAATAGGGTAACATTATATATTAATTGTAATTAATAGCCTAATAACTTTCCGGATTATATATAATATTGTGTATATTTATATACATTACGTACTGTCCAAGTATAATGTTGTAATTTCTTAATTTGATTATATATACATATATTAATGGTAATAATCAAATCCGGCAAAATTATTATATACGTACATATATAATGATACAAACCAAATCAGGTAACAGTAGTATTATTATATATAATCTTGTCCAAATTACTCTTTTGTATATAAATATTTTGCATTTCTGAAAGTGCACTACAGCTTCCAAAGCTGCCAAGCCCAAAATGCACTTGGGCCCATGACTCACCTGCAGAAAAAGTGAAAATCAAAGAAAAGTGGTATTTTTGAAACCCAGAAATCAAGAGCCCAATACACTACCGGCCCAAGTGAGCACCAACCTTGCAAAACCCATGCGCCAAGTGAGCCCAAAGTGTAGAGTAAATTGGGCATTTTTCACTTTTGTTGTAAAATCACATATATTATTTACAAAATTATATACAATATATACCATTTTATTAAACATAATTATATAAAAAAAAATCTCACTAATTCCACTTTCCTAATTTGTTATATATATATAATTTTTCATATTTAATATTATATGAATTCAACTAATAAATCAAATAGTAATTATATAATATTCAAATTATTATCTCAATAAAATAAAATACCACAATTAATGGATGATAGTTCATGAAATATTTGAATAACCATCTTCACAAAAATTACTATAAATTGTCTAAATAAAATTGTTTAATATGATAAACTAATATAGTCGAAAAAATAAACATAAAAGTATTTAGTATAAAAGTACACATTGAACAATAAATTAACAAAACGTTTATATAACTATAACATGTTATTCTAATGTATTATTTTATTGATAAAGATTTAAGAAAAAATACTATGTATAATTATAATCTACCCGTCTAACTAAAATATTTTTGTCTATTTTACTATACCATGATAAAAATAAATGAAAATTGTGTTTAACAATAGCATTATTGTCTAACATATACGATACTGTTTATTTTATTAAAACATAATACATAAATATGATAACTGTGTACATTTACCACATCTACCAATATAAAGCAAAAAATAACAATTACAAAAATAAACAAATATGTTTACAGTACAATATATTCATTCAACATTGACAAAATAAATAATGTTTTCCAAAAAATAAACATAAACTTAGCTGTATATTCATAACAAGAAATATTCATAAAAATAAATATAAACATAACTTTATATTCATAAAAAGGAAAAAAAATTAACATACAAAACAATCCAAAAAATTAAAAATGACATCATGAGGCATAAAAATAAACAAAATTGCTACTAATAATAACCAATATATTAAATTTAAAATAAAAATATACTATTCAGTTTATAAAAATAAACAAACAGTCACGTTAAAGAGTATTACCGGCGAGTCTCCTCGGGTTCAGACTCAACCTCCATCTCTTCTTTCTTCTCCGGCAAGTCTATGGAAAAAGTATCACCTGCGCTCCTCGTTGAGACCATCGGTTTGGAAGATGAGGAATAGAAATGGGTTTGGAAGACCTCGTTGAGACCAATATTATATCATTTCCTTTACGCTCTCTAATCTTTTTTTCGAAAAACTCGATAAACAGTAATGAATTGTGTAAAAACACGAGTAAAAATGTAGAGCTCACCTCATGCAATGTAGTGTAGAAAAAAATAGAGAGAGTAATGTTCCTATTTATGTTTAGTTATTTAGTTATGAGTTTCTAAATTCACTTATTATTAAGATGAAGGATGGGATTTTATTTTAAATTTAGTCAATAAAGTTAAATATTTTGGCCTCTCAAAATATTTCTCTCATCTATAATATCATGAATTTTAAATTGTTAGAAAATATTTAAACTTTGATTCATTTTTGCTAAAAAAAATAATAAGCTAAAATTCACTAAACATATAAACTAGAAGAATCTCTTATCTTCAATAAATATTTCACTTATTATTATCTATATTTCACTTATTATTATCTTGTTGAGTACAAATAAGTATATATATATCCCGACAAAAATATTTTTTGGATGGATATTTTTTTTCCCGAATTGTTATAATATCATCTTTGTATACAATTTTTTTTCCAAAATAAAAAAAAAACTGTAATAATTGTATAAAAATTGCACATGATCTTAAGAAATTTGACAAAATTAATTGTATATTAATTTTTTTAAATAAACTTTTTTATATACATGTTTTTTCTGAATAATACAACATTTATATATAAAATGTTTCTACTGCATAAAATAAATTATATGTTAACTTTTTTTTTTAAAATCAACTATGTTATACAGAAATCATTATTTGCATTATACTTTGATATTATCCTCCAGAAATTTATATACATAAAGTCCCAGGATAGTTTTCAAAATATTATTTATTCTTCATCCTTGTTACTAAATATATATTTGCAAAATTAAATTATATAAAGTGGTATAATATCTAGCAAACACCCATTAAAACTTTTGATTTAAGCTATATTTACAATTTTACAAAATAAATATCAATCTTTTATTTTTCAAAAAAATCTACACACATATTTATTAAAAATATATATGTATTCAAAATAATTGGGTTATACCAAACAATATTTTTATATTAACTAAACGATCAAAAATAAAAAATTAAAAAAGTAATAAAGTAGTCTAATCCTTACCAAATATTTTAAAATTTATTAATTTGAGTTATATTTTAAAATTTAAAAAGACATTTTTTTTCGACAAAAAAGTTAAACATATATTTATCAATTTCTAAACATAATTTAATAAATATATTACTAATTATTTTTAATTCAATGGGTACATGTCTTAAGCATGTACCTTTTAACTAGTATATATCTATATATTTATATACATGCACAAACTCTCGTTACTCTCATTTCTGTCATCTTCTTTTAAACAAACAAATATAAAATAAAATAAAAAAAATGCCCAAAATACCCTCCTATATATATAGGACAATTCTTCAATAGGAGCTTCACTTTAAGTCCTACCGTGTAACGACCCAACTATTCTAAACTTTGAACCATTAATGACTACTATACTAATTTTAAGAAAACGTACATATGAAATAACCATAACTTTATTTAAAAACTGTAAAATAAAGGTTAAATACATAAAAATTCATTTAGAATATGGGATCCCATTGTTTTGAAAATAAAACAAAACATAACTTAAATAAATTGGTTACAAAATTAAGTGCGGAAAAATAATACATAGAAATCATAACTAAAAGACTAAAAAAAAAACTCCATCCTCTAATCGAACGCTCAGTCCATCGATTCCATCCTGCCTCAATACACATCCCCAAGCTGCCAAGAATCTTTCCGCCGCCATAACTATTTTCCTGCACATATAAAACATAAATGAATGAGTCTAATGCCCAGCAAGGAAAATCTACTACAAGCATGAAACATAATCATACACATAACTATAAGCTATAAACATATAACATATATCTATAAAGACGTACATCATATAAGACTATACTATTAATGACCATTAAAACATGTGATAAACCATCTACGTCCCCTTTCTAATATCTGAGGTAGGTTAGATCACCTGGTAGGTTTATGATAACCCATCTACGTCCCCTGTCTAATATCTGAGGTAGGGTAAATCATAACCATGAAACATAAGAAAACATAACATAACATACTATAGCATAACTTATCATAACATATCAACATAACATATAAGCATATAAAACTATCTTATTTTCCTTACCAATATACCGGGATGATGAGAACAAAGTCAGAATTTTGGAACACTCCTAAAAACCATAATAGAGAGGTGAGTATACTAAAGAAAAAGGGATGAAAAGAATGAATTATACCATCGAAAAGATACTTACCAATAAGAATCTTACATTCAAGATCTTAGATGCCTAACCAAGAATAGAGAATACGAGTTAGGATTTGAGTAGAAAAACTATAAGAACAATACAGAAAGGAACTAGAATAAGGAATACCTTGAATGTTCTATGACCGAACTATACCTCGAAACCGAAATACACTATAACCTTACTTCCCAAGTGTTTATTAAGCTTATAACCCCAACCCTAAGTGTTTATCACTCTATAGTCTCACTAGCACCTGGAAGGCTCTGATTAGTGCTTGAAGAATGAATGAAAAGGCTTGGTGCTAGGTCCTATTTATAGAGTTCTAGGAATAAAAATCTTCTTTTTGGCTTTGAATAAAAATAATGAATTTAATTGAAAATATTTGAATATCCTTCAGCCAAAGGCTTAGGACTTGGTCAAACTGTTCAGAGAGATTTAAGGATTCAAAGCTTGATTTTTAAAACAAAAATAATAAAAACAAATAGAATCCTAACTTCTAACTCCCTAAATCTCGTAACTCTAAACTCTCCTGCAGTAAAATCAACATATCTGAAGTTGTAGGACTCCGATTTAGACTCTCTTTATACCATTAGAAATATAATTCAATTATCTACAACTTTCTAGAAATACTATTTTTCGAAATTCATAACATAACTGGGTCAAAAATAGGTTGGAAGTTACAGTAGCCTAAAGTTACGAAAAATCTATTTAATTATCTAAATAACAACCTAATCCACAAATAAATAAAATTGTGACAAATGTCATGCTCCTAACAGATTCTGGTGAAGACTAAGTCTTATATTTCCCTTATTTTATCATTAAAATAATAATTCCTTAGTAATCATGCATATGATAAATGTCATAATCCTATTGGCTCAATCTAAACCTTAGGAATAACCATGCTCATGACAAGTGTCATATTCTTATTAGCTCTATCTAAACCTTAGGTTACAATAATTGTCATATTAATAACCAACAATATTAATCAAACCTTATGTTATAATTAATATTCTTAAACTATAGGTTAAACTTATAAAACTCATAACTATTGCTATGAGTTTCCAACTAAGTCCCGGCTTGAACCAAAATCCACAGTAATGAACATAATATAACTAATACTAGCTATTACTACTACTAATACTATCTAACTAGATAAGTAAATTCTCGGACTGTAATGCCCAAATTTCCTAATAAGGTTTAGGACCTTGATTAGGAGGTCGGGAGGGCCATAATTGATTTATTATAGTATTTAATGATTATATGCATGTTTACGTAAATTATATTATTATATGATGGTGAAAGCATGCATATGGGCTCGTATGTTTATTATGAGGGTAATTTGGCCACTGTGGGCGTAATTGTATATTTTGGGTGCGTGATTGTGATTAATTAATATAGCCACATTATAAGGTGGATTGGTTTGAGCTATCGACATGAGACGATCTTTAAACGTGATTTATCGGTTTGGTCATAACAGGTGTAAGCTCGGGGCTCGGGGTAAGTCTCGGGGTGATATTAATGGTTATAGCGTTACCGGGGATTTTAGGGTAACGGGAAATGAATTATTGGTGTTTGAGGATATTGAGATTAGCGGGAATTGGGAAGAGTTAATTATGATTAACGGGTTAAGCTAAAAGTACCAATTATACCCCTAGAGTGGCTTGAAAGGCTTTAGATGACATAAGGGCGTTTTGGTCTTTTTAGGGAGGATATATATGATGTTTAGTGGCTGTAGAAGGTGGTGGAGTAAACAGAACAAAAACAGGGGTTTGCCTCTTTCTTACCCGTACATCATCTCCTTCACTTTCCCTTTGAGGATTTTGGAGTTCTTGGTGGAGTTTCAAGCTAGGGAACTTAAGGGCTGGGTTGGAGCACTTGTGTTAGCTTGTGTAGGAGGTTTAAAGCTAGCTTCAAGGTGAGTTTTGGTCACATAACACAGCTGGTACTCTGTTTTCGTTTTAGTTTTTAACTCATGGATTTTGATGTGGGAAGTGAGAATCAAAGGGGGTTTTAGTGTTAGTTTGATTGGGGCTTGATGTGAGTGAACTAAGGGAGTTATTTGGGGGCTTAATTATATGTTTGGAGGAGGTTTAGAGATGGTTTGAGGGACTGGTTTGAGAGGGAAAACACAGGGTTAAAATTCTGGTGCGTGTGGCCGACTTAGCTGGTCTGGGCTGGGCGCCGCGGCGCAGCAGGGGTGCGCCGCGGTCCTTGGCGTCTGGCAGGGGGGAGCCTTTCTGTTTGGAGGCGTGCTGCGGCACAGCAGGGGAGGGCCGCGGCCCTTAAGGCCATTTTGACCAAAAACATGTTTTCAGCTTGGGGATTCAAGCCATAGGCCTCGGGGTTGAACCTAGTACCTGGTTAAGTGGGGATTGAGGTCCCGGAGGCTAGATATTGACTTGGGAACTTATGTTGATCATTTTTATTAATGATACCTTATATTTGGTTATGACTAGGTGATCGCTAAAAGACTAAAAGTTAATCGTTCTCAAGGGTCGTTCTTTTAATCGTTCTAGCTCGGCTTTGAGGTAAGAAAACTGCACCTTGTGTATATGTGACATGCATGGCTATTATGGATGCATGTTGGTTGGTTATTGAGCATGACATGCGTGGTTATTATTGATGCATGTCGGTTGATTATTATGTATGACATGCATAGCTATTCTTGATGCATGTTGGTTGACTATTAAACGTGACATGGATGGCTGTTATTAGTGCATGTTTGATGGCTGGATATATTGCATATGATGCATGAGAAACATGTGATTAGGACATGCTTTGTATACTGGGTATGATATTGTTCAGAGCTTGAGCCTCTGTGGTTGTACATGGTCCTAATTGTACTGGTATCTGTTTAGTAAGCATGCTAAATACCTTGTTATGGATATTGAACATGTGGTATACGATTGGTGGCATGACTTGCTTGTGTATCGCACTGACTAGTCAGGGACCGACTCTAAAGTCGAGAATCATGCATTGAATGGCTCTATGGCATTAATGATAGACCGACCCTAGGGTCGAAGAACTTATAAGCGCTTGCCTGGTCTACGACCAGATGACTATAGCCAAGGTATATGACCCCGGTGACTGTTTGTCACATGGCTAAGGGACGTTGTCCATAGTTTCGACTCTAGAGTCGTGAGGATGGTTATGTTGGTGACTAATCACCTTGCACTTGTCCTAACCAAGCTTATGAAAGAATCACTTATCAGTTGAGCCCTGGTGACCCTATCGTCACATGGCTAGAGGGAGCGATGCTCATTATTGTGATTTTTGGCTATTGTCACCTATCTGTATGGACCGTTGGTTCTGAATGGTTACTTTGGTTATTGTTGATATTATATCATGATATATTATGTTTTCTTGCTGGGCTTCGGCTCACGGGTGCTACGTGGTGCAGGTAAAGGCAAGAGGAAGTTGGACCATCCTTGAGTTGGAGAGCTTAGGTGATGACATGTACATATGCAGCTGCTCGTCCGCCACGGCCGAGGTTTAAAGTGGAACTAGGGTTGAACCTTGTTTTGCCGCTTAGAACGGCTTGTTGTAAATATTTTCTGTAATAAACTCTGAAACTTTATTTTCGGGATCCCAATGTATATATATTAAACGTTCTAGTGAAACGTTACATCTTAACCAAAATGTTTAAACCCTAAACCGCTAATCATACTTAGTTACACGTTTTGGCCAAATGACTCGATTAGCGAGTTTAGCACTGTTTACAAGGCACGCCGTAACGGTCCCTGGAGTTTGGGGCGTTACACGGACTCTACATACTGGTAGGGCTTTCAGTGTTTCTCTACACGTGAACAGTTTTCGGCGCGAATTTTTTTATGACCGTGTATATTGTAGATATTTAGAGCATCCTGCACATTTTCAGAAAATTTTGAATAGTTTACAGTACCGAAAACTAGGTTCAAACATGTTGTTTTCCACGCGCATAAAAAAAATTAGTCACGTGTGCAACATGTTTGAATCTAGATTTCGGTATTGTAAACTATTCGAAATTTTCTGAAAATTTGCAGGATGCTCTAAATAGCTACAATACTCCCGGTCATAAAAAAAAATTGCGCCAATACTGTTCACGGGTTGTAAACACTGAGAGCTCTACCGGTAGGGTTTAAAGTGAAGCTCCTATAGGAGAATTCTCCTATATATATATATATATATATATATACATGCACAAACCCCCGTTACTCTCATTTCTGCCATCTTCTTTCAAGTAAACAAAAAAAAAGTTCAGAGACAAAAAATGGCTCCAAATCAAGTGGCCATGCCAAGAAAAACCACTTACACAAGTCTGAGTATTAAGTATCGCACTACTACAAATATAGGATTTCTCTGCATTTTTTTTCTAGCATTAACTTAAAAACACAGAGAAAATATTCAAATGAGTCTGAAACACAAAATGGGAAAAAAAATAGACTTTTCTCCGCGGTTTCATAAGGAAAACCGCAGAGAAAGGTACCATTTTCTCTGCGGTTGAAAAATAATTATACACATCCAAATTTTGATGTATTTTTGTTTTATTAATGTCAAATTAGGTAATTAATACACTAACTTTGTTTAACTATTACAAATTTATAACCAACATAAAATCGGGTAACATTATATTATATTAATGGTAATTAACCCAATGACTTTTTAAATAATAAAAATCGAAAAGTTTTCCAATTTATTTATTTGATTGAATTGAATTGAATTAGAGAGATAAACAAGATTTTTGTAATCATCAAAACAAGTATCCAATTAATCCAATTACAAATATATTACAAAACAATAAATCGGGTAACATTATATTAAAAATTATATACGTTTATACATTTTGTACGCGGTTTTCTATACAAAATCGCAGAGAAAATGGTACCTTTCTCTGCGGTTTTCTTTATGGAACCCGGAGAAATCCCTTACCCTACATAAAACCCTCGACTCACAACCTTTACTCATTCTTCTAATTTCTTCCACTTTGGCAGACCAGAGAGGAACAGCGCAAACCCTTCTTCCCCAGTTACAGTTAGTGCTCTTTTCACCTTTCTTTTAGTTTTTTTTCTTTCATTTTCCTCCATATTTAGGTACAACTCATGTAAATATACATATATATTGATTTGTTTTGAGGTTTTAGGGAAAAATGAAGATATATTGATTGAGTATAATGTGTTTTGAATGTATGTTTATAGGGTGATTTTCGAGCTTTTTTCCAACATTTGTGAAGGATTAAAAGACATTTTTATTGTTCAAATCAGGTATTGATCACTAAAACTTGATTTTTTTTTTGTTTTTTTTAATTATTTCAGTTTTTTGTTATTTTTATATTATTTATCTAGTTTATATGTATTTTGATTATGTTAATATTAATTATGTTTACTCCTTAAAATGTATTGTATTTGACATAATTTTTTATATTTTTTATGAAATGTATATATATAATATTGAGAGCTCTACCGGTAAGGCTTAAAGTGAAGGCCCTATAGGAGAATTCCCCTATATATATATATACATGCACAAACCCCCGTTACTCTCATTTCTGCCATCTTCTTTCAAGTAAACAAAAAAAAAGTTCAGAGACAAAAAATGGCTCCAAATCAAGTGGTCATGCCAAGAAAAACCACTTACACAAGTCTGAGTATTAAGTATCGCACTACTACAAATATAGGATTTCTCTGCATTTTTTTTCTAGCATTAACTTAAAAACACAGAGAAAATATTCAAATGAGTCTGAAACACGAAGTGGGAAAAAAATAGACTTTTCTCCGCGGTTTCATAAGGAAAACCGCAGAGAAAGGTACCATTTTCTCTGCGGTTGAAAAATAATTATACACATCCAAATTTTGATGTATTTTTGTTTTATTAATGTCAAATTAGGTAATTAATACACTAACTTTGTTTAACTATTACAAATTTATAACCAACATAAAATCGGGTAACATTATATTATATTAATGGTAATTAACCCAATGACTTTTTAAATAATAAAAATCGAAAAGTTTTCCAATTTATTTATTTGATTGAATTGAATTGAATTAGAGAGATAAACAAGATTTTTGTAATCATCAAAACAAGTATCCAATTAATCCAATTACAAATATATTACAAAACAATAAATCGGGTAACATTATATTAAAAATTATATACGTTTATACATTTTGTACGCGATTTTCTATACAAAATCGCAGAGAAAATGGTACCTTTCTCTGCGGTTTTCTTTATGGAACCGCAGAGAAAAGTTGTACACTTTTCTCTGCGGTTTTCTTTATGGAACCCGGAGAAATCCCTTACCCTACATAAAACCCTCGACTCACAACCTTTACTCATTCTTCTAATTTCTTCCACTTTGGCAGACCAGAGAGGAACAGCGCAAACCCTTCTTCCCCAGCCACAGTTAGTGCTCTTTTCACCTTTCTTTTAGTTTTTTTTCTTTCATTTTCCTCCATATTTAGGTACAACTCATGTAAATATACATATATATTGATTTGTTTTGAGGTTTTAGGGAAAAATGAAGATATATTGATTGAGTATAATGTATTTTGAATGTATGTTTATAGGGTGATTTTCGAGCTTTTTTCCAACGTTTGTGAAGGATTAAAAGACATTTTTATTGTTCAAATCAGGTATTGATCACTAAAACTTGATTTTTTTTTTGTTTTTTTTTAATTATTTCAGTTTTTTGTTATTTTTATATTATTTATCTAGTTTATATGTATTTTGATTATGTTAATATTAATTATGTTTACTCCTTAAAATGTATTGTATTTGACATAATTTTTTATATTTTTTATGAAATGTATATATATAATATTGAGAGCTCTACCGGTAGGGCTTAAAGTGAAGCCCCTATAGGAGAATTCCCCTATATATATATACATGCACAAACCCCCGTTACTCTCATTTCTGCCATCTTCTTTCAAGTAAACAAAAAAAAAGTTCAGAGACAAAAAATGGCTCCAAATCAAGTGGTCATGCCAAGAAAAACCACTTACACAAGTTTGAGTATTAAGTATCGCACTACTACAAATATAGGATTTCTCTGCATTTTTTTTCTAGCATTAACTTAAAAACACAGAGAAAATATTCAAATGAGTCTGAAACACGAAGTGGGAAAAAAATTAGACTTTTCTCCGCGGTTTCATAAGGAAAACCGCAGAGAAAGGTACCATTTTCTCTGCGGTTGAAAAATAATTATACACATCCAAATTTTGATGTATTTTTGTTTTATTAATGTCAAATTAGGTAATTAATACACTAACTTTGTTTAACTATTACAAATTTATAACCAACATAAAATCGGGTAACATTATATTATATTAATGGTAATTAACCCAATGACTTTTTAAATAATAAAAATCGAAAAGTTTTCCAATTTATTTATTTGATTGAATTGAATTGAATTAGAGAGATAAACAAGATTTTTGTAATCATCAAAACAAGTATCCAATTAATCCAATTACAAATATATTACAAAACAATAAATCGGGTAACATTATATTAAAAATTATATACGTTTATACATTTTGTACGCGGTTTTCTATACAAAATCGCAGAGAAAATGGTACCTTTCTCTGCGGTTTTCTTTATGGAACCGCAGAGAAAAGTTGTACACTTTTCTCTGCGGTTTTCTTTATGGAACCCGGAGAAATCCCTTACCCTACATAAAACCCTCGACTCACAACCTTTACTCATTCTTCTAATTTCTTCCACTTTGGCAGACCAGAGAGGAACAGCGCAAACCCTCTTCCCCAGTTACAGTTAGTGCTCTTTTCACCTTTCTTTTAGTTTTTTTTCTTTCATTTTCCTCCATATTTAGGTACAACTCATGTAAATATACATATATATTGATTTGTTTTGAGGTTTTAGGGGAAAATGAAGATATATTGATTGAGTATAATGTGTTTTGAATGTATGTTTATAGGGTGATTTTCGAGCTTTTTTCCAACGTTTGTGAAGGATTAAAAGACATTTTTATTGTTCAAATCAGGTATTGATCAATAAAACTTGATTTTTTTTTGTTTTTTTTAATTATTTCAGTTTTTTGTTATTTTTATATTATTTATCTAGTTTATATGTATTTTGATTATGTTAATATTAATTATGTTTACTCCTTAAAATGTATTGTATTTGACATAATTTTTTATATTTTTTATGAAATGTATATATATATAATATTGAGAGCTCTACCGGTAGGGCTTAAAGTGAAGCCCCTATAGGAGAATTCCCCTATATATATATACATGCACAAACCCCCGTTACTCTCATTTCTGCCATCTTCTTTCAAGCAAACAAAAAAAAAAGTTCAAAGTCAAAAAATGGCTCCAAATCAAGTGGCCATGCCAAGAAAAACCACTTACACAAGTCTGAGTATTAAGTATCGCACTACTACAAATATACGATTTCTCTGCGTTTTTTTTCTAGCATTAACTTAAAAACGCAGAGAAAATATTCAAATGAGTCTGAAACACGAAGTGGGAAAAAAAATAGACTTTTCTCCGCGGTTTCATAAAGAAAACCGCAGAGAAAGGTACCATTTTCTCTGCGGTTGAAAAATAATTATACACATCCAAATTTTGATGTATTTTTGTTTTATTAATGTCAAATTAGGTAATTAATACACTAACTTTGTTTAACTATTACAAATTTATAACCAACATAAAATCGGGTAACATTATATTATATTAATGGTAATTAACCCAAGAACTTTACTTAGCTAAGATAGATAATAGTATGATAGTATTTATAACATTATCTTTGTTACTATGGATTTTTGGTTCAGACCGGGAATTATTTGGACACTCATAGTAGTACTTATAGATTTTCTAAGTTTAATCTATAGTTTAAGGATATTAAGTTTAACCTAAGGTTTGATTAATGTGACTGATATTAAGGATTATATTTATTATACTATAAGGTTTAGATATCAACCAATAGGATTTTAAGCACATGTTATGAATGGTAATTAAGGATTAAGTATTTTTGAGGATTAAATTTAATAAGGAGTAAAGTTTGAATGTTATAGGGTCAGTCAGCAGCTTTGAATACGTTGAGGGCTTAGTCAAGGCTGTTTACTCCATTCAAACTTAGCTAAAAATGTGTAATTTCGTGTTTAAATATTCAGCGAGTGCCGATATATCGCAGCTATAGGGGGCGATATGTCGCAGCACGTAGATACGGAAAACACGAAACGATGCACGGTCGCCTCGGGCATACTGGCCCAGGCGATATATCGCCTACAGGGGGCGATATATCGCCTCCTTCAGCATATGTTCAATTGTTTTTGAATTATTTTCCTTTCAGCCATTCAAACTTCTTCATAAGTCCATCATCTTTTGAACGAGTCTTCAGCCTCTGCTGAACGATTATTCAAATGATTTTCACTTAAAAAGCCATTATTTTTATTCAAGTAAAATCAAGATACTTTCATTCCAAAACTCTATAAATAGGACCTAGTACCCAGCCATTATTCACATTTTGCTCTAAGTTCAGAAGCTGCTAGTGTTAAGTGAGTGTGTGAGAGTGTAAACACCTGGTTTGGGAAAAACATAAGCTTAAACATCATAAGCTTATCAAACACTTTGGGAAGTGAGGTTCTATAGTATTTCGGTTGAGGTGTAGATTGGTCTTTCAAGTCTTTGAGGTAACCAAAACTCTAGTTCCTTTCTGTATTATGTTATTTTCTTCCTCATAGTCTTCTACTCAATCTCTAACCTTAATCTTTATTTTGGTTAGGGAATCCAAGTTCTTAAGCACATAAGTTGTGGTAAGCATGTTTCTCAAATGGTTTAGTCTTCCCATTTCCTTTTCATCTCTTTCCTTCTTTCAACTCACTCATGTTCATTATGGTTTTAGGAGTGTTCCAAAAGTCCCAACTCAGTCCATTATATCCCGGTAACTTTGGTAAGGAAAATAGGCTAGAATCTATATGTTTATGTTTATGTTATCTTATGTGTTATGTTATGATATGTTATGAATATGTTATGTATGTATGTTTTTAGGCTTGGGCATATGACCCATATGACTAACAAGACCCCAAATGGGTTATGGGCATATGACCTACTTAGCTAGTAGGACCCCACTAATTCCATGGGCATATGCTTGTTTAGTCTATGGGACCCCAAGTAATAATGGCCATTATAATAAGTGTATTATGTGTTATGATATGTCTTTACGTTATTATGAAATTGATGTGTATGACTATGTGTTAGATTTTTCCTTGCTGGGCATTAGGCTCATTCCTTTCTGTTTATGTGCAGGAAATAAGCTTTAGAGGCGGAAAGATTCGTGACGCTTAGAGGATGTGTATCGATGGTGAATGGAGTCAAGGAGCCGAGCGTTATTCGATTCGAGGATGTAGTCTTGTTTATGTTTTTATGGTTTTAAATGTATTTTCCGCATTTTCTATGTAACTCTTTTTACTTTAAGTTATTTTTGTTTTAAAGACAAGGGGTACCCATATCCTACTTATATTTATGAAAGTAACCTTTGTTTCTACAAGTTTATAATAAATTATGGTATTTTCGCAAATGTATGTTTTAGTTAGAATTTGTATGTATAGTTCGATAATGGTCCAAGAGTCTAGATTAGTGGGTCATTACAGTTGGTATCAGAGAAATGGTTCTTTTGCATGAAGTTCTCCTCGATACACACGCTCAAAGCTCCGAATCGGACCGCCAAGTAAGTGTTTAAGTTACTAGTTATGTTACTTATGTGTATAGCTAACACTTTAGTGTTTATGTTTTCAGTTAAGAATGAACGGAGCTTTAAGCAATGAGGATATCCGAGCCATTAAGGCTTTAAAAAGAATAAGGGAGCCAAGGAACACCGTAGGAGCACTAGAAAAGATCACTCGAAGATTGATCTTGTTCCACAAAGAGATAGGTCACCTTCAAGAGTCTAAGCAAATCATGATGAGAGCTGCAGAACAATATGTCCTAGTAATTAGGCTTTTAAAAGATTTTCCTTCAGCAATTTTAACTTTAGAAGAAATATGGGAGAATATAAATAATAATGATGATGACTTACAAGCAGCCCTAAGATATTATTCTCTCATACTTAAGTTCACCTATGATTTAGAGTTTCAATTCACTAATGAGCAACAACATAGGATCTTCTTGAATCTTCCCCGAGGAAATTTTGAGGCTCAAGACAACGATGATTATAAGGAGATAGATGATGATATGCTAGATGAAGGATCGGATGTAGAAGATCCCGATTTTTAGAATAGCTAGTTTTTCATTGTTTGTTTTGTTTATTTCTTTATTTTATGATTGTAATAAGTGAAAATTATTTTTCCAAATTAATTTCATGTTATTTTATCATCATGTATGAGTTTGATTTTATTTTCGTAATCATAATAAGTAATAAATAAAGTGAATAATGACTAAGTTCAGTGAGGGTGGATACAAATCAATGAACCAAGTTTCCTTATTGAGAGTTAGGGGGCCTTAGTAGTGGGAACGATTTTACTGATCCCAGCCCTCCCTCAATATGGTTAACTTTGGAACAAAGATAAGTTTCGAGCCTGAGAATTAAGTCATATAGGATGATTAGAAACACACTTAGAAAATAAAGATGACTTGTTTTTCTAAGTATAGAAACCCACTCTAATAATAAATAAAGACCTATATAATTTTTCATAAGAAGTCATAATAAATAGGTCCGAGATATGTTTGTTTTAGAATAAGTTTTTGCCTTAGAGCCTATTAGGGTAAGTTCTAACAAGTTCTCGACTGTTAGAACTTTTGGTGAAGATGTCGCTCCGAAGATCTGTACGCACCAGCGGTAACGCCTCCAACATTGTTCCAACGACCAATGATGCCCTCCAGTTCGCAGGAGAGGAGTGCGTGCTACTACTAGCCGCAACGCGCCGACACCGCCAGCTGACAACACCGCGGAAATCGCTAGACGACGACAAAAAGTCGAGGAACTCTTGCAGCAACAACGTCAACAAGCGCAGACTCAGCCTCAGCCTCCGCCGCAACCGCAGCTACAACAAATGGCCCTAGCACCCCAACAAGTTGGTCCATATGGGGGATGGCCAGTGACGAACTACGCACCACATCCAGTACCGAATATGGAGTCAGTGTATGAGAGGTTCCGCAAGCAGCACGCTCCAAACTTCGAAGGGACTATAGACCCCTTTGAGGCAGAAGAGTGGCTAAGGAATATGAAGCCAATTCTTACGCACATGAATCTCAGTAATGCAGACCGCATATCCTGCGTCTCGACATTACTCAGGAAGAATGCCAGAATATGGTGGGACTTAGTTCACCAGACTAACGATGTCACCACCATGATATGGACAAGATTTGTGGAGCCGTTCCACAAGAAGTATTACACCTCGGCAGTCATCGCTAATGGTAGAAGAATATGCTCGTCAGTTCAACAGATTAGTCAAGTTTGCACCAGAGTTGGTCCCAACCGACTTTACGAGGTTGACCAAGTTCGTTAGAGGATTTAGACCAAAGATGGAATTAGGAGTTAAGCTAGCAGACGTGGGAACTACAACCTATGCCAATATCCTAGAAACGGCAATAAAAGTAAAAAGGATTCAGAGGAATGTTAGTAAGGAGAAGAGGGATTAAACGATGGTTCCAGACCAAAGTCTTTGCCTTGACCCAAGGAGGAACCCATGCTAGTAACAAGGATTTACAGGTCAGATCCTATCCTCGATAGTATATGTTCTAGTATCGCTTGATTGGTAGCAGTATACTCGTATATCTCGTTAGGAATGATAGAAAAACTAGACAAACCTAGTGAAAGATTAAGAACTAGGTTTGTAATCGAGTTGCCTTCGGGCAAAGTAGTTCTATCATCACGAATAGTACGAGGCGTACCGATCAAGATTGAGGACATAGAACTAGAAGGAGACCTGATAGAGCTAGTGATCAAGGACTTCGACGTAATACTAGGCATGGATCGTCTAGCACGGCATGGCGCAACGATCAACGCAAGAAGGTGATGTTCAAGACTCCTGACGGCCAGAGACTATGCTTCATGGGACAAGCTTCAGGATTGCACACCCCGTTAGTATCATCTCTCAAAGCTCAACAAAGGATAGAGAAAGGATGTCAAGCGTTCTTAGCCAGCATCACGAACGTGGAAAAGGAGAAGCCACTTAAGGATGGAGATGTTCGAGTTATACAAGAATTTCCAGAAGAATTTTTCGATGACTTGCCAGGATTGCCGCCAACTCGAGAGATAAACTTCACGATAGAATTAGTACCGGGGACCGAGCCTGTCTCTAAAGCACCATACCGGATTGCACCTACGGAACTCAAGGAGATAAACAAGATTTTTGTAATCATCAAAATAAGTATCCAATTAATCCAATTACAAATATATTACAAAACAATAAATCGGGTAACATTATATTAAAAATTATATACGTTTATACATTTTGTACGCAGTTTTCTATACAAAACCGCAGAGAAAATGGTACCTTTCTCTGCGGTTTTCTTTATGGAACCGCAGAGAAAAGTTGTACACTTTTCTCTGCGGTTTTCTTTATGGAACCCGGAGAAATCTCTTACCCTACATAAAACCCTCGACTCACAACCTTTACTCATTCTTCTAATTTCTTCCACTTTGGCAGACCAGAGAAGAACAGCGCAAACCCTTCTTCCCCAGCCACAGTTAGTGCTCTTTTCACCTTTTTTTTTAGTTTTTTTTCTTTCATTTTCTTCCATATTTAGGTACAACTCATGTAAATATACATATATATTGATTTGTTTTGAAGTTTTAGGGCAAAATGAAGATATATTGATTGAGTATAATGTGTTTTGAATGTATGTTTATAGGGTGATTTTCGAGCTTTTTTCCAACGTTTTTGAACGTTTGTGAAGGATTAAAAGACATTTTTATTGTTCAAATCAGGTATTGATCACTAAAACTTGATTGTTTTTTGTTTTTTTTAATTATTTCAGTTTTTTGTTATTTTTATATTATTTATCTAGTTTATATGTATTTTGATTATGTTAATATTAATTATGTTTACTCCTTAAAATGTATTGTATTTGACATAATTTTTTATATTTTTTATGAAATGTATATATATAATATTGAAAATTATTTATCAAATTAGGTTATAATATTGAAAATATATATATAATCGGAATTGAAAATAATTATATATAATCGAAATTGAAAAATAATTTTTTTTATTAAAATGGCTTTCTCTGCGGTTGAATTAACAAAACCGCGGAGAAAGGTACCATTTTCTTTGCGGTTATGTTGAATAAACCGAAGAGAAAATGGTACCTTTCTCTGCGGTTTTTTCAACACAACCGCAGAGAAAAGTGTGGCTTTTCTCTGCGGTTTTCATACCACTTTTCTCTGCGGTCGAATACACTGCGCTTTTCAATACTCTCGAAAACCGTAGTGTATTAAGTAAAAAAACCGCAGAGAAAGACCTTTTTTGTAGTAGTGTCGTGAGCCTCTGAATGCGGTAGCCAAATCATCCAACGCCCCGGAGCTAGTTCCAATTGAGCACGCCCCGGATCTAGCTCTAGCTGTTGTTGGGGTGAATGGAGCGAATGGAAATGAGAATGTTCCAGCTGAGGTTGTGGTGAATGGAGCCGGCGAAGAGAACGGAGGCATCACTCCATGGCTCATGGTGGTTGGCTTTGCAGTGGCGGCCATTGGAAGTTTCTTCGTGGCTTAGCGTGGCTAGCTGATGTTAAGGTGATCAGTATAGTGTGTAGTATTAGTAGTAATATTGAGTAGTAACTAGATTTTAAGTTTGCTTGATTTGTAATTTTTGTTTGGATGGAACTTGAATTTTTAAGTTTGTTTCAAGGATGTGTTCTAAATGATCTATTATGAATGTTTATTAATGGTTTATTAGTTGATTTGTGATTTTAATTTTGCGTATCTCTTCTCTATCTTTCTCTCTCTATATATATATGTGTATTTCTGAAATGCACCATGGACTCTCTCTCTTTTTCTCTCAAAATATAACCATGGATGGACTATGTCTCATATATGATATTTATGTTGTTAACTATATAATGATGACTGAGTTTATTCTACACAATCGCACTAGCACCACTAAGCTATACATATAATAATTACTGCGAACTTGGTAGCCGACTAAAGTTGTTTATATTTATTTTATTGTTTTAGAAAAGAAAAGAAAAAAAATAGAGAAACTCTCTAAAAAAAAACATTGGATGGACGCGTGAGATAAAATATTAATAAAAAAAATGCATCATTAATTATTCCTGCTGTTGCGGTGTGGCTTTGCATTTTGCTCATTGCATATTGCATATTGCATATTGGTGACAGTACGAACAAATATTTACCCTGACCTACGTTGTTTCTCTAGGGGGAGCCAAGGCAATATTTATATATATAGAGAGAGAGAATAGTCCGAAAGATAATTATATGGTAACCTATAATATATACATACATATATTACATAAAGAAGAGTGGGGACCGATTCTATTCCGTGGACGGAACCATTCCGTGAAAATCATTTAGCCGTTGGATCAAATCCAAGGGCTGGAGTTCAATTGGTGATTAAAAAGTTTAGCTGACAATGGCAGCCTTTTGTCAATAGGGGCAAACAGTGTTTTCACTATTCACTGAGTCTTCAATCAACATGTTTCGTCTCTCTCCTCTCAGCCTTACTCGACTTCTTTCTTGAAGAAAAACCCATTGTTTCTCTAAAAAAAAAAACACAGTCTCTTTAGTAATTAAATTTTTGGGTATGGTTTAGTATGGTTTAATGGATTCCTCTGGTGTAGATCAAGGTTTTGCGGTTTCAAGGTTTGAGCAGGTATAGTTGTTTATCATGATCAGTTATTGTGTTATGTTTTGCTTCTTCAAAACTCAATTTTTGTGTTAACTCGGTCACTCATTCTCTCCTCATTGAAGCTCAAAACAAGAAGCGAACTCTATACCTGAACTCTAGGAGAGCCATTGCTATTTTCGAAGGTAAGATGGATAAAAAAAATTTAATTTGTCTCGGAGAGTGCAGAGGAGAGCATGGAGCAGTTGAGTTAATTTATTGATAGAGTTAGTTTTCAAATCCTCCTTTAATTTGATTTGTTTTTTTTAAAAAAAAAATTAGTGGGAAATGCATGCTAGCTGTTGCTGAATATTGGTTGATTGTAAAGATTTAGTGTTTCATATTTTTGTTTGTGATAGTGATGATCAATTGTTTTTTTGAGAGAGACACATTTTTAGGATTAATCTAGGACATTGCCGAGGGAAGCATTTTAGAATTTGTGATACATTTTTGTTGAATATAGAATTAGGAGATTAAAATGTTAGTCGAAGAAGCTAAATTATGAGCATAAAAACATTCATTTAAAACTCATTTTTCAAATCCCCATTACAACCAAGGGACTGAAAACCAATATTAATATGTGTAGTTGCTAGTTACAATCAAACCAATAAAAAATGATCTCAAATGAAGAATGATGAAAAAGCCATGTCCCCACTTGAAATCCCTGCAAACAAAAAACTATATACCCTTACAAGAAAGAATGAATGTCTCTGTTTCCTTGTAGGGGCAATGAAACAAGATATATGTACATAAAGAAATTGAGTAAGATGATGTCTTAGAACAAGAATTCATGAATATATATGTAAAAGCACCAAAATCCAAATCATATACTAACTACCAATCGAACCAAAAGTAAACATAGATAAAGAACAATAAGACTTTCAAAACAAATATAAACATTTTCACTTTAATTTTCTCTCTTAAGTTGCAAATATAGTTGTCTTCTTTCATCGACCATAAAAATTCAAATAGTATTAAAACTTGAACTTAGTGCTATTAGTAACAAGTAAAGCCACTCTTGACAACCTTTTGTTGGTTGCTAATTTACTGCATTAAAACACTTCACCTAAACCTGGTTAAGCCCTTGTAACCCATGATCAGTAGCTATCAATGTCTTTCCAAGTTGGTATCCTACTGCAATATGAACCTTAATTTCTTGCCATGAAACAATGAAACAACTATTGAATAAACTAATAGCTATACATGGAAAATGAATAGCTAAGACTTGAAACTCATATGATGGACACTTATAGGAAGACCAAGTTAACCAATATTTAATTAAGCAGTTGTTGTTATTTTCCGGAGATCAATATTGTAAGATCAGTGAATGTCACTTTTATTTTTCCATGCTACTTTAGAGTGTACATGTTGAGTGGTAGAGAAATCCACGAGTTAATTTCCATTAACTGTCCCAGAAATGGAAATAAACCACTTTCAGACTCTTAAGGGAACATTTTATCTTTTGAACTAGTAAGAGTAGAATTATTGTTAATTTTGGATTTTGTCTGAAAACTTGGAGGTTAAAAATGTATTTTTCATGAGACTAATCATAGTAAGAGATGAGACTTGTTAATTTTTTTAATTGGTGCAGTTGGAATATAGATTTCGATATTGGATCGTATTCTCAGATGGAGAATTATTTAGGAGGGAAAAGTTTTATGTACCATTTTTTATATACATTTTTTTTATCTAGGGCAGCTATTAGTCGGCACGATTTATTTAATTTTTTGTGATGTACTATCTAGATCGTAGTCGATTATTCTAGATGGTCATCTAGATTTGTGGTTTAAATCGGGTTGTGAAGCAATTTTTTAATTTAAAGACCAATTTTTTTCATTAATATTTGAACTTGTAATTTAATTTTGAATTTGATAAGTGTTCAAATTTGTTAAAACTGATTATGTACATTGTTTATAGGTTGTTGTGAAGAATATTAACATCATAAATTGATTTGTATTTTGACAGCTACTATTTTGGGACCGTATCCAAGCAGACTCTACACCATTAAATAAGATTGAACAAGTTTCTACAGAGATATGTTACACCTATTGTATCCAATTGAGAAAGATGCCCTGTTACCCCCCCCCCCCCCAAAACAACCACCTCGAAGACTGATCGGGTCGAAAAAGTAATAGAAAAAAGTCCTGATGCAGCATCAGGGGATGAGGGAATATCAAAGGCTGGGGACATCATCACCCGGTGCTCGTTCGAGAGAATTGGCCGAATCTTATCAGTCATGTCGCCAGACCAAAAGGAGGTGGCTGCAATCACAGGATTCGGTTCTCTAATGAGGATTGATGGTCCGAGCACTAATAGTAGCTTAATTCAATGGTTGGTTAAGAATGTTGACACGACCGATAACAAGTTATGCATATATGGAAAGGAGTTCTACATCAACGTTGCTGCCTTTGAAAGGGTGATGAATATAAAAGATGGGAGAACAAAGATTAAAATGACCGGCCCACTTCCTAAAACAGATTTGGTGAATGTTGTTGTGGGAAAAGAATGCAGTGTTTGCTTGAGGAAGCTGGAGAAAGACCTGAGGGAGTCACAAGACGCCGCCGACCTCTTCATTGCAAGATTTGCCCTGGCATGCATCGGCAGTATCCTGTGTCCAATGGCTGGAAATAAAGTCAATGCTTCCTACATGAAGGTGTTGCATGATGTTAATTCCATAGCATTGAAAGACTGGGCCACATTCTGTGTGCGGTTCCTTATGGAGTCCATCAGGAAGTTCCAAGTGGGTGGGTACAAATACTTGTCCGGATGCTTAATCTTTCTCCAGGTATCTTATTTGTCTTTTAATTGTTCAAGTTATGACTAAATGTAATCAAAGCCAGCGTATAGAAACTTACATTTTTTGTTTACTATTTTATGGTGTAGCTCTTCTATTTGGATCACGTTGACTCCGGTTACGTTGATCCAACCATTCCTTGCATAGATTTATGGACGGACATCCAAGTGAAGCGAGTGAAGAAGTGGCTTCAACAATCTGGAGGATTCCAATCGAACAATGTAATTGTTTTTTTTTTCCTTTCTTTATTTCAGTGAAATGTTTGTTTGATGTGCTATACTTGATAATGCCAAAAAATTATGTAGTTATTGCTCAAGATCATTTTCTTTATGTTTTATTTTTGCAGATTCTGCTTGCTAAGGGGGCCAGGACCGTAGTTGTTGGTACCTCTATGTCCCCCCCTGTTGCTGTAGCTGATGACGGGACAAAGCAGTATATTGACAGTCTAAGGCAGGTTGTAGATGGTGTAAGGCAGGATGTGGGCGCTCTGAAGCAAGACTTTGGCACATTCATGAGTGAGTTGACAGAAGTGAGAAAAATCATAATCACTTTACCACAAGAAACATCTGCGAAAGTCCAAGTGGGTTTGGATGCAATGCAGAAGCATTTAGACCAAAAGTTGAGTGAAATAGCTTTATCCATTACAACCAGCCTGGTTGAAGAACGTACTAAAAAAGAGACCATTGAGGATATCATTAGGGCTGCTGCGGTTAAAGATTCAGAGTCGACAATGGAGTGCGAGGTGGAGAGTGTTGGAAAAAGACGAAAGAATTTTGAGTTTATAAAAAAAGAGAAGAAGGGATTTAGTGAGAAAAAAAGTTATACAAAGAACACCGAACCTGCGGCTGAGAGGGTAGTGCATGATCTTACGCACATGGAGTTTGAAGGGGATAGTAGCCCCACAAAATCAAAGTCCCCAAAACAAAAATTACTAGCGCAAACAGGTCCTTATGGTGAGAAAGCCATTGAAGTTTTCTCTAGTTCGGGGGGAAAGGTGGTGGGCTCTTTTCACCTAGATGTGCCAGTCCTACTTGAGGTGATGAAGCTTGCGAAATGGATGTTCAGCCCATACTTGGAGTGGAGGTATGGAATCGTGCAATTAAGTGTTATACCATTTCAGTTGATTAAATAAAATTTAAATACCTTCCAGAGGTGTATTAATAATGTGCCTTTATTTTTTCTGTCTCCTTCATTTCAGCTACACTCTGGTGAAGTTTGGGAAGATTGAACTGTTCAGGAGCTCCATGTGGACCTTGACTCCCGAAAGAGACATTTCTGGTGATGTAAGTCGTTACTGCATGTGGATTTTATATTTTCGACGTGATTACTTTGATCATTAACACTTACATTGTGGTTTCTTGATTTTAGATCATTACTTGCTTTTCCCGGGTGTTGACACACGAGGAAAGGCAGCGACAAGAGGTTCCTCAAACGACTTCCATTTGGTATATGCCCACTCAAATATCGGTAATTCACCTAAAGTTCATAACCGGAAATTCAACCCACTTTTTATGTTTACTATTTTGTGCTGTATGACGCAATTTGATAAACGTCGTGAATATAATAGGAGGCATACTTGGGGAAAGGGAGGCCAGTGGAAGATTACGCCGTAAGCCAACAATGGGCTGATTTCCACTTTGGGCAGTTTTCCTTATGTGAACTGGTTTGAATTAAGCCTAATCCTTTCATAAAATGTATTTGTTAAAGTTAACAATATCCCCTCTGCTGAAATGGTGATAATCTAATAAACGCCTGACTATCATCTAATTTTGATGTATTCTTAGATGCTTGTACCCGTGTTCGTCACTGAGATTTTCAATCATTGGTTCCTAGTCGCGGTGAATATAATCAATAGGTGTGCTGATATTTGGGACCCCCTTGTTGCTGCCAGAAGCAAAACCGTAAGCACGAAAGCCACAAAAGAGATGGTGAGAATATGGCCAAACACCCTTGTCATTGTTATTCCTTTCAAAAGTTTTGTTTTTTAATTTTTCATGACTACTAAACATTTTGCACGTCAGCTAAGTACTCTTGATCGCCTTTTCAAGTCCGAGATAAAGCAACATAAACAAAATGACTTCCAGTTCTCCAACTTCAAGGTTTCAATAAAGAGCGGTACACCCCAGCAGGACAATGGGCACGATTGTGGAGTATATGTCATGAAGTTTATGGAGTCCTTCTTCAAACGGGAGGAATCCATGTCTCCGGTATGTAGTTGTTAAAATTAACTATTCGTCTACCTGTGTGTTAACACTGAAATTAACCATTTTAATCAATGTGTCCTTGCAGTTTGCTCCAGTGGATGAGCGGCTGAAGATAGCATGTCGGCTTGTAACACATGATCGAAACGAGGTGAGGGCGGTTGTTTTCGCTGACAAGGCAAAATACTACATGCAACAGACTCCTCTACCCGTAGGTAGCCCTGTGAAGACCCATTCGGACCCCAGATTTTCAACGAAGAAGCTGAAGTCGAAGAACTCCATTCCCACACGTCTAGTACCAACAAGGACTAGTGGTAGACTGAAGAGAATTAAGTATGAGGAATAGTTAATCAAACCATATATGTTTTTTGGTATTAGCCATGCCCACTTTTCCTTCTCCCGGATGTATTAAATCAAGTTAGAAAGGGTTGAGGAATTGTAAAGGAGAACTAGTTTTAGTTTTTTAATAGTCATTTTGATTTATTAGGTCCAGATACATTTGTCTACAATCGACATTGTAGATCGTAATCTCTAAATTTGGCCAGTACGAAGTAGATATGTTTGTATACTGAGTTAATGTGTAATAATTAAGTACTAAGTTAACTTGTCTAAAAAAAGTATAATTCCATTTTAATATTCAACCTTACTATATATCCAATAATTTTTTTCTATTCAAACTATTGTGTACAGATTTAAATTTAGTAGGAAAAGCCACCACAATTGTGGCCCTAAACTACACCATTCAATTTGTATTTGGTGAAAATATAATAAATAAATTATGCGGTAATCATTTGATTAGAACAATTAATGAAAAAAAAATTATCTTCAAAATTGGAAGTTATTTGACATTTCTTTTTTACTTTTGGGTAATCTAGATGGATCTAGATGGCAGTCGAATTTATTAGCAGTTTGTATTTCTCTGTTGAATTGATATTTAAATTTAGAAATCTAATTTTGTTTCATCCAAACCACACGGAAATTGTGAGGGGGTGATTGTTTTAGAAATTTGAAAGTTTATTTTCCAATAAGATATGAATTTAAGGAGAGGACTGAAATGTTAAAATGGAAAATTATTAGTTCGAACATGATTTCAGTATTTCACTAGATGGAACATGTGTGTCTTAATTGTTCCTTCGTCGCTGTGACGGCCTTCTAAAACTAACACTAGGGACATCATCATCATCATCGTGTTCAGCTTGGCTTTTGGCACGAGTCTCACTATTTGTCGCCGCATCATCACCTTGATATGGTCCAAGAATACTGTCAGGCAAGCTATCTTCCCTATCCGATCGCGCCCCAACAGACTGTCGCACCAATAAAAGTAGATTGTCGAGCTTATCCATTGTCTCTTTTTGGCGATTCTGCATATCCCTCTGTCCACTTAATATGTTGGCAACTTGAGCCTTTAAGTCCAATTGCATTGCCTTAACCTCGGCCAAGTCTTTCACCATTTCCGATAAGCCATGAAAGTATGTTCGAGATTCCTGGTTTTGTTGTGTGAAATCATCCTCCATCATTTCATCATCCCCAGCAATGCGATCAAGCCAAGCATCCTCCATTATCTCGTGCTCCGTGAGTGTTCGACCCACACAGTGATCTATTCCCCCGAGCTTACGTAGGTGGGAGGTGTCCATGTGTTGGTCTCCTGTTACCTTCACCAACTGTGGTCTCTCCTCCGGTGTAGGCTTCAAAGTAGAACAACAGTGGTACTAAATGTGGAACAAGCACAAAAAGACTACAATTACTGGAATTTCAATTAAAAAAATAATTAGTCTTAGAAAGTGGAAAGACCGCAACAGAACCCTTACCTTATCTTTGTTCAGCATGTTGGCCACATCTACGGCAGTGAAAATCTTCACACTTTTCCATCGCACCATTCTTGGAATATCCTTGCTAGTAAATGTTGCACATCCAATCCTACCTCGCGTATTGCCTCATAAGCCCAATACTGAATTGCTGGAGCAAATCCGTATAATGTGTACTGAGCATGAATTTGCTGGCCTTTACATTGCTTCGAATTCATTGTACTTTCCACAACCTTCTCCAAATACTTAGCTCTTTGTTTTCTCATGTCCTTGCGATATGAACCTAAAGTCTTTTCAAACGATTTATGGCCCCAAGGGTAGTTATAGAAAAAATCAAGATCTTCAACGACTAGCAACAAGTCCTTTTCGATTGCGGCGACAGGCTCATTTCCATATAGGACGCTGTCAACTAGAAAACATAGTCCGAGTTTCCAGGTGTCTTCTACATCTTTGCAAGCCTTAAAGACCTCCTCCAACTTGCTTGACAAAATTCTATTAGCACCTTCAAAGTACAGCTCCACTAATCTTCCACTTTTCAAAGTAAGCTTCTCATATTTCTTAGTGTCTGGTGCTTCGAAAGACAACCCAGTGATCATTGCAAACTCCATTGTCCCAAACCGGAGCCGCTCACAACCGATACGGAATTGTACCTCATGCACCTTGTTTGAGGGTATCTTTCTCATAAGCAGCCCATGTATGAGTGTCCCTGAAAATTTGAATTGTGGCGCTGTGAAGAACTGCTTAAATACTGACTTGTTAACCCTCTCAAGAAGATTATGTTCATTAAACTTGTCTTTCAACTTCTGCAGCGCCGGCGTTCCTCGGTAGGTGATCCGGCCCGGAAACTGGTCCTCCACGGGAATTATGAGGTCTGACATCTGCGAAATAACCAACAACCATATCAATCAGAAAATGTATCTATCCAATAATGTGACTGTAATGACTGTAATACCTAACTAAGAGGAAATAGTATCTCATTGCTAAGGGTAGTTCATCCTCCTCATGCATCTCTTCCCATATCTCTTCTAATGCTGCTATTACAGAATGAAAATCTTTAAACAACCTAATTACTAATACATATTGCTCGGTTGATCTTAGCATTATTTGTTTAGCCTCTTGAAGGCCACCTATCGCTTGGTGAAACAAAAGCAACCTTCGAGTAATCCTTTCTAGGGCTCCTACGGTGTTTCTTGGCTCCCTTATTCTTTTTAAGGCCTTAATGGCTCGGATATCTTGGTAGGTTAAGGCTCCGTTCATTCTTAACTGAAACATAAACACTAAAATTGTTAGCTATACACATAGACAAAGTAACTTGTAACTTGTAACTTAAACACTTACTTGGCGGTCCGATTCGGAGCTTTGAGCATGTGTATTGAGGAGAACTTCATGCGAAGGAACCGTTTTTCTCTGATACCAACTATAATGACCCACTACTCTAGACTATTTGGACCATTAACGAAACTATACATAAAACTTACATTTTTATGAAAATACCATAATTTATTGAGTAACTTGCAAAATAAGAGTTATTTACAAAGAAACAGAATACTAAGAAGGATTATGGGATCCCATTGTCTTTAAAAACAAAACATGATTAAAAATAAAAGACATTACATAATAATGCGGAAAATACATGAAAAACCATAAAAACATAAAATGAGACTACATCCTCGAATCGAATAACACTCGGCCCCTTGACTCCATTCACCAACGATACACATCCTCCAAGCGTCACGAATCTTACCGCCTCTAAAGCTTATTTTCCTGCACATAAAACAAAAAGGAATGAGCCTAATGCCCAGCAAGGAAAATCTAACACATAGTCATACACATAATTTCATAAGAAGCATAAAACTTAACATAATACATATAACATACACTTATTATAATGGCCATTATTACTTGGGGTCCCATAGACTAAACAAGCATAGGCCCATGGGATTAGTGGGGTCCTACTAGCTAAGTAGGTCATATGCCCATAACCCATTTGGGGTCTTGTTAGTCATATGGGTCATATGCCCAAGCCTACAAACATACACATATACATATCATAACACATTAATAACATAAAACATATAGATAACATAAGCACATAACATATTGATTCTAGCCTATTTTCCTTACCAAAGTTACCGGGATATAATGGACTGAGTTGGGACTTTTGGAACACTCCTAAAACCATAATGAACAAGAGTGAGTTGAAAGAAGAAGAAGAAATGAAAAGGATGGAAAGACTAAACCATAAAAACATACTTACCGACTTATATGCTTAAGAACTTGGATTCCCTAACCAAAATAAGAATGAGGTTAGGGGACTGAGTAGAAGGTTTTGAGAAAGGAAATAACATGAAATGAATGAAGTAGAGTTTCGGGTTTACCTCAAATATTTGCAAGATCAATCTAACCTCCACCGAAATACTATAGAACTCCTTTCCCAAAGTGTTTGATAAGCTTATGATGTTTAAGCTTATAGTTTTTCCCCAAACCAGGTGTTTACACTTTCACTCTCACTTAACACTAGCAGCTTCTGAACTTAGAGCAAATGGTGAATAATGGCTGGGTACTAGGTCCTATTTATAGAGTTTGGGAATGAAAATATCTTGATTTTACTTGAATAAAAATAATGGCTTTTTAGGTGAAAATCATTTGAATAATTGTTCAGCAGAGGCTGAAGACTCGTTCAAAAGATGCTGGAATGTTGAAGGAGTTTGAATGGCTGAAAGGAAATGAATTCAAAAGAGTTTGAATTCATGCTGAAGGAGGCGATATATCGCCCCCTGTAGGCGATATATCGCCTGGGCCAGTATGCCCGAGGCGACCGTGCATCGTCTCGTGTTTTCCGTATCTACGTGCTACGATATATCGCCCCCTATAGCTGCGATATATCGGCACACGCTGAATATTTGAACATGAAATTACACATTTTTAGCTAAGTTTGAATGGAGTAAATAGCCTTGACTAAGCCTTCAACGTATTCAAAGCTGCTGACTGACCCTATATCATTCAAACTTTACCCTTATTTAATTTAATCCTCCAAAATACTTAATCCTTAATTACCATTCATAACATGTGCTTAAAATCCTATTGGTTGATGTCTAAACCTTATAATATAATAAATATAATCCTTAATATCAGTCACATTAATCAAACCTTAGGTTATACTTAATATTCTTAAACTATAGGTTAAACTTAGAAAATCTATAAGTACTACTACGAGTGTCCAAATAATTCCCGGTCTGAACCAAAGATCCATGGTAACAAAGATAACACTAAACATACTGTAATACTACTAAACATTTAGCTAAGTAAAGTTCTTGGACTCTACAGTGACAAGGAGAGTTCTAGGGTTGAACACTGCAAAACATATATGGAAGAAACTTGAAGAAATTTATGCCTAGCCTACATTAACTAACAAACTTAATCTGTTAGAGATATTGTATGGTTTTAAGATGGTTCCATATTTATCTTTACATGAAAATTTAGATTCTTTTAACAAACCGAAGCAGTGATTCTACTTCGATCAGTACCAGCTACATGTGAAGATGTGAAATCAGTCTTGAAGATATGCTTGGAGCAATTAAATGAATTAGAAAAATAAGCAGAAACAACCAAGGGGGGAACCATTGGCTTAGGTAGAATTGCTTAGTTTTTTATTTTAGTGATATGCATTCGAAAACCGCTGCTGCCGTGTTCTCAGTGAAGGAGCCTGGTTTGCTACTCAGATTGGCCTCGTTAAAAAAGGTTGAAGAATGTTTATTTTGTACATACTAAGAAGTAGAACTACTCTATCTGTGGACACTGAGTTAGAGAAAAGTTACTAATACTATGTTTGTAAGCTCTTTATGTATTGCCTATCAGAACAATCAAGAAAGCATTCTTTTCATAGATGTTTATCTCATACATTGTCATTGATATACAATAATCAGTTGTAAGTAGTTAATCTCCTGTGTACATGTGCAACTTTTGTGTAGCATGGAGTTGAGATTGTGCACCAAAGAATATTAAAATTGAGAACCAAAGAAAAGGAAATGAGTATAGTATATTAAAAGTAGGGCAAGCCAAGTCTTGGTGCAATAAATCTCATTGTATCACATGATCATATTAAGTAGAAGCTTGGTTGAAGAATTCTAGTAACTTTCTCAAACAGAATCCCTTTCAACATAGGCTGATACATTTGATGTGAATATGTGACTAGTTTACGACCATTAGTAAAAAGGAAAACAAAAGATGATATTCATTTGAACAGCAAGAGGGATTTGATTTTGGAATAGGTAAAAGGTGCAGATTTTCTAATGTAAAATGATATTCAATAAGTTGATAAAACTGTAAGCATTCATCTTAGAGCTAGTTATATGGTAAGAACACTAATTAGTTAAAGAAGTTTAGTTAAAAAAGAAGATGGAATAACTCTTGCTTGTGTCATAATACTGAGCCAAACTGAGAGCAGCAGGGTTATGGCAAAAAGAGCTGCAGTCAATGATTTCATGGTTTTTGTTGACTGAAGAAGATGTCTTGTAATTTTCCTATGTTTTGGTTTGTTGCAATGATGAGCACAAGTGCTTATTTTATACAGCAATAAGATCAGAATATATGAGAGAAAGAGATAGAGATAGAGAGTATCTTTGGTTTAAAATCTTCTTACCAGTTGCTTACTATTATTAATCTAATATAGTATGCAGCTGTGTCATGTGATCGATCTTTGACTATCTCAGCTTCCAAATTCCAAAGCTTAAAATCCAAGAAAGAGAAAAAAAAATGCTTTTAGAATTGGGTTTACTGAGGGGATCATGTGCTTCACGCGATTATAATTTACAAATAATTGGTTGTTAACTTTGGATTCTTGTCTATCAAGTAAACAACTATTATCAGAATGACACACCAATTGTTAATGGTGTACTTTGGCCTTAAAAATTTAGGCACTGAACATAAGAAAACAAAGGATGGTATTACCAATGCAAAATTACAACATGAAGTTTAAATAAGAACACTGTTAAAGCTAATATAATAATGATTTGAAACTTGATCACCTTCTGTGTTTCTTACTTTCAACAACAACCACAATCTGTTTGATTCAAATCATTACAAAATTAAAAACAAAATTTCAAACTTTGTCAGACAGAATTCCTTTCAACATAGGCTGATATATTTGATGTGAATATGTGACTAGTTTATGACCATTAGTAAAAAGGAAAACAAAAGGTGATATTCATTTGAACAGCAAGAGGGATTTGATTTTGGAATAGGTAAAAGGTGCAGATTTTCTAATGTAAAATGATATTCAATAAGTTGATAAAACTGTAAGCATTCATCTTAGAGCTAGTTATATGGTAAGAACACTAATTAGTTAAAGAAGTTTGGAAACCAACACAGATATGGTAAAACAATTCAAAACGCTTAACTGAAACAGATGAAATAAATTTGCTAACTGTATTTAGTCAAGTTATGACATTTTTCTTCTTTGACAAGTGAATCGTAGTGTATTTAGTCCAGCTGCACAACAATTCATAACATTGTTTCATATAAAAAATAAGGAAAAAAGAGAGCTTGAATATGCAATCGAAACATAGATCAAAACCAGAATCCCATATATAACACAACAATACTCAATCTTTTCAAACCCCAAATCAAAACTCTACCTTAAATTCCTAATCCTCATTGATAAATAAATAAAAGAAGATAGAGATAGTTAGGCATACTTGTTTTGTGATCCAACGACAAGAGCCAAACCCTTTACAACAATTCCCTTGGTTTCTGATCAGAGAAGAAACAAGCAGGCAAAGAAAATGGAAATCATCGATTGGTTTGTGAACCGAGAAGAAATCCAAATGTACCCATCACATAAACAAAAAAAATCAAAAAAATTATGGCAAAAATCCAATAACGTGAGAAAGTGAGAGAAATAGTAATGGAGAAGTGTAATGACCCACTAATCTAGACTTTTGGACCATTAACGAAACTATACATACAATCCTTAATAGAACTTACATTTACGAAAATACCATAATTTTATTAAGTAACTTGTAAAAAAAATAAGAGTTACTTACAAAATAAATACCAAGAAGGATATGGGATCCCATTGTCTTTAAAAACAAAACATGATTTAAAATAAAAAGATATTACATAAATAGTGCGGAAAATACATGTAAAAGACATAAAACGAAACTACATCCTCGAATCGAATAACGCTCGGCTCCTTGACTCCATTCACCATCGATACACATCCTCTAAGTGCCACGAACCTTACCGCCTCTAAAGCTATTTTCCTGCACATAAAACAGAAAGGAATGAGCCTAATGCCCAGCAAGGAAAATCTAACACATAGTCATAAACATAAATTTCAAAATAAACATAAAGACATATCATAACACTTAATACATACACTTATTATAATGGCCATTATTACTTGGGGTCCCATAGACTAAACAAGCTTATGCCCATGAGATTAGTGGGGTCCTACTAGCTAAGTAGGCATATGCCCATAATCTTTTTGGGGTCTTGTTAGTCAAATAGGGCATAAGCCCAAGCCTACAAACATACACATTCATAACATATTCATAACATATCATATTTCATAACATAACACATAAGATAACATAAGCAATACACATATAGATTCTATCCTATTTTCCTTACCAAAGTTACCGAGATATTATGGACTAAGTTGGGACTTTTGGAACACTCCTAAAACCATATGAGAAAGAGTGAGTCTTATGAAGAAGAAGAAATGAAAATGAATAGGAAGACTAAACCATTGAGAAATATGCTTACCACAACTTATGTGCTTAAGAACTTGGATTCCCTAACCAAAATAAGAATGAGGTTAGGGGACTGAGTAGAAGGCTTTGAGAAAGAAAATAACATGAAACAAATGAAATAGAGTTTCGGGTTTACCTCAAAGACTTGCAAGACCAATCTAACCACAACCGAAATACTAAAGAACCTTACTTCCCAAATGTTTGGTAAGCTTATCGTGATCAAGCTTATAATCCCCAACCCAAGTGTTTACACTCTCATAATAACCTAGCAACTTGCAGCCTCTGAACTTAGCTTGATGAATGAATGAAAAATGCTTGGTGCTAGGTCCTATTTATAGAGTTCTAGGAATAAAAATCTTCTTTTTGGCTTTGAATAAAAAAAATAAATTTAATTGAAAATATTTGAATATCCTTCAGCCAAAGGCTTAGGAATTTTTCAAATTTTTCAGAGAGATTTAAGGATTCAAAGCTTGATTTTAAAATAATAAAAACAAATAGAATCCTAACTTCTAACTCCCTAAATCTCGTAACTCTAAACTCTCCTTCAGTAAAATCAACATATCTGGAGTTGTAGAACTCCGATTTGGACTCTCTTTATATCGTTAGAAAGCTCATTAAATTATCTAAAACTTTTAAGAAATACTATTTTTCGAAATTCCTAATATAACTGGGTCAAAAATAGGTCGGAAGTTACAGTACCCTAAAGTTCCGAAAAATCTATTTAATTATCTAAATATCAACCTAATCCACAAATAAATAAAATTGTGATAAATGTCATGCTCCTATCAGATTTTGGTGAAGACTAAGTCTTATATTTCTCTTATTTTATCATTAAAATAATAATTTCTTAATAATCATACATATGATAAGTGTTACTATCTTATTGGGTCTATCTAAACCTTATAATATAATAAATATTATTCTTAATATCAGCTATATAATCAAACCTTAGGTTAAAATTACTATTCTTAAACTATAGGTTAAACTTAGAAAGTCTATAAGTACTACTATGAGTGTCCAAATAATTCCCGGTCTGAACCAAAAATCCACAGTAACAAAGATAATACTATACATACTATAATACTACTAAATAATTAGCTAAGTAAAGTTCTTGGACTCTACAAGAAGAGAATGAAAACTCACATGTGGAAGAGAGGAGGTCATGGAGGGCAAGAAGAGCTATGGAGGAAGCTGAAGAGGCTGAACCTAATCGTGAGAAAGAACCATCTAAAAAAAATTTAATTTTTTTTTTAAGTGATAAAATGTTGCTTTCAAAATTTTAGAATTTTTAATTAAAATTTTAAAAAAATTAAAGTAAAAATATTTTACCGAACGTGTTTCTTATTTTTGTTATCATATTTTTAATGATTTAAATAAAAAATTGTTTAAACAAAGTTTACCGAACAGGCCCTCAGCTCTTGTTCACAATATGCAGAAAATAGATCAAACAAAATAAAAGTTCCAAACTCTGTAGAGATATAAATTCTGTCCAATTTTTCATTTCATAAAACATGTCAACTTGATTCAATAGTTAGTCAATTTCATCTCTTTCTAACAAACAAGAGAGCAAAACAACAAACTAGATTTTGGCAAAATTGATTAAAAAAATTCAGCTTCAAGTACTGATATTAGCACCATAAATTAATCCAAAAAGACTACACTATATGAATTTCCTCAAATGAGATTTGACCATATTCACCCAAGTCGAGTTAAATCCCGAAAACCAAAATCAATAAAATAAAATAACAAAGCATCGGTTAATAATATTCAAATGGAAGACCAAGTTCCAACTAAACATCCAAACAAAATCTAAACTAGTGAGAGATAGACAACTAAAGGGAATAAAATGAGAGACGGAGAGAGAACCTTAGCAGGAGAGAACCCACTGGTGAATCAACTTGATCTGAAGCATGAACCGTACATGATGCTCGTGGCGACGAAGATGACAAGCACGAACTGTACATGATGGTTGGACCGCTGGAGATCTGGGTCTGCCATGACCACCGATGAGAATAGATAAAACGAGTGATGAAGAAAAGCAGAGAGGCAAAAAGCATGGAGGATGAGAGGCGGAAGGGTGAATTGTCGTTGAGACCACCAGTTTTTTGTTTCTTCTTTTTGTTACCACCAGTTTTTCACACTTTAGTATGAGCCAAATGAAAATTAGTTTCGCCCCCAACAATTTGGTATTTCCCGCTTGCAAAAAACATAACTGTATGGGATTGAAACTAAAAAGCCCCAATTCGAATTTTCAATTAAAAACAAAGCCCCAATTCGAAAACAATTGTGTCTCTTACCCTTTTTTTAATTAACTGATTTTATGGCTAGCATAAATTTAAAATTTGATATAAATTATTATAAATGTAAAAGTTAATAATATAAAAAATTTAAAAACACAAAAAATCTAGTTTTAAGGTTTTTTAATAATTATATAATTTTTATAAATATATATTTACATAATTGGCCCCCAACCATAATTTAGTTTATTTTTAAACTTATACTATTCATTATTATTTTTTACAATTTTTCAGCCCAGGTATTTTAAGGGAGTCCTTAAAGAGTATTAATGATTCCCAAAGTAAGTCCTTAAAATTGTTAAATAAAACACTAATTTTTTAGCCCAGATTTTGTTAGGACGCGCTTGTTTTTTTAAGACACTCATTGCGAGTCCTAAAATGTATTTTTTTTGGACTTTCAATGAGTGTTCTAAAAACTCGATAAATATTTTTAAGGACTTGCATTTATGTGTGTCCTAAAATAATCTCCCGTAAAGGGTATTTTGTAGTAGTGACTATAATTTATTACCACTGCCAGGTATATAATATTACAATCTTTTCTTTACTGGTAAAATGAACGTAACAGAGAATGTCGTCTGAATATTTAATTCCACTTTTCAAAAACTATGAAATTGTTGCAAATTGTGCAATTTACAATTTCGCCCAATCTCCAACGATCTAGACTCGTCGAAATTTGTGGCAGATTGCATAAGATTTGTTTCATATTTCGACCAATCTCGATGGATCTAGTTTTCCATCGAAATATTTGGCAGAATATTTGGCAGATTTGATAAAATGAAGGTAACAGAGATTGTCGTCTGAATATTTAATTCCACTTTTCAAAAACTATGAAATTATTGCAAATTGTGCAATTTACAATTTCCCCCAACCTCCAATGATCTAGACTCGTCGAAATTTGTGGCAGATTGCATAAGATTTGTTTCATATTTCGACTAATCTCGATGGATCTAGATTTCCATCGAAATATTTGGCAGATAGCATAATATCATACTTGAAAATTCGACCAATATCAATGTGACAAGACAGCACACGATTTTTTAAGCAGAGTGGTTTTCTATATTACTATGTAGCCCTTAGTAGCCGATTTTAGTATATAACAAGCACACTGAGTTTGCATTAAATTTAAACAAACTTAAATTTTACCAAACGAACTTTTCTATCTTATTTGTGGGAAAATTAAATTTTAATTATTGTAGGTTAAAAAAAATGAAACCATGTAATAATATCATTAGAAGGTGAACAAATGAATAAAACTCAAGGATTTAAAATTAATTTTCATTTAGGCAACCCCTATGGAATAATGTTTGAAATTATGCCTTTGTAGAGAGTCAATTAAAATTTTCATATACATTTGGATGCTACACTATATGCCCATAATTTACATGTGACTCATTGAAAACCAACAAAATTTCGACACATCAAAGTACTATCACCGAAAATTTATCATAGAGTTCCATGTAAATTATAGATATTAAAACATTCATTTTACTAAATTTGGAACATATCAAGTAATCATAATTCTATTTCTTTGTGGACAAGTCATTAGTTACAACAAACACAAACATTATGAAGATAGAACTCAAGCCCAAGATTAAGAATAGTAGAAATATCTTCTCAGTCTTTATTGTGTTGTTGTTTGTGTTAAGTTTGTCAGTTTCCAACCTTTCAATTTTCTCCAGCATAGCAGGTATAATTTCTTTTGACCTTGGGCACATCGGTGGATCTTTCCATCTAAGAAACCCGCAACATGGATATGGTGAAGTGTTGAGCTATGAATCAGTAGAACAACTCATTATAATACGTACATGCAGAAATGTGATCATTCTTATATGAGAAATCAAGAAAAGAAGTTGACCTTATTACATACATAGTTCGTGCATCCAAAGAATCTTCTTCCAGGATTTACTGGACTCCAACAAACTTTCAAAGCTGCTGGTTTCCCGCATTTGCACACTGGATTATCGAACTCATCAATGGCCGTGTTGGAGTCAACAACGACAGTGTCAGTGTAATTTTGATCAGCACTATTAACAGTTCCAATATGACTACTGTTTGCCTTGGCGGCTTGTTGAACTCTCTTCATTTTCATGTTCATTGATTGAATCCTTTTCACTTGAGCTTTTTGTACAAAACAAAATTTGATGGAGAGTTTTTCGCACTTGTTTGTGGAAGGTTAGCAAAACTAGTTAAAATAGTCTAATCCACAACTATGCAGGCCATGCTTGTGACGTGGGACCTAGGCTGTGAAATGAGTTGATGGATCCATAGATTTAGGCCATGCTTCTGACGTGGGTGGTAACTTTGTTTTAAGAAACACGTGTAAAAGAGAAGTGCTATTATCAAGGTTTTTTTTTCTAATATTTTTTTCCAATGATATATACTATTAGTTACGAAGTGAGTTACTTTTTTTTTTTTTTTAAAAAAAGGACTTGCCCATAATTGATATAAATATGTACACGCACATATGAATGAGATTAAAAAATTTAAATACAAACATAATAATTGAAGCAAACAAATTTCGTGTTCATACTTCTACAATTATTTCAATTATAGGTAATTCCTTTTAAAAAAAAAAAGATGACTGGGTAATATAAATAAAGTAAATGACACTATTTTATTAAATTAACTACTATAATACTTACTTATATATTAGTTGAGTATCAAACAAAACTACTTGTCAAGTTGTAAGCATGTGTCTGTTAAATTATTTGAAAAAAATTTAGTAGCACTTCTATGTGTAAAAAGTATTGTGGCCATGCGTGTGAGGTGACTCCACCTGTGAAATGGATTGATGTGACATTTGACAAGACAAGTCACAGTTGAAGTTTAATGCACACCTTCAACAGTGCAAAGACATTTGACAAGAGCTCTACAATGCTAGCACTCTCTCATGTTGGCAAAAAAAATTAAAATATTAATACTTTTGTATTCTCTTTCATCCACATAATCAAAAATATTTTTATTAAAATAAAAAACAAGTTGGGCAACGTTGCCAACTTTTGGCACTCTCTCTTGCCAATAATCTGATCTTGGGACCCATTTTTTTTACTTGGGACCCACAAATGACTATGGCAACCCTTCTAGCTACAGCATTGGAGTTATTATAAAGAAAAAGAAATGTTTTAGAGTTGTAAAAGAAAGAACAAAAAAGGGCTCCACGTGCTCTGATTCATTATGTGCATTCCAACAAAAACTTATTAATAAATACGAACACATTCCAACCAATTCCCAAAAAAAAAAAAATTTATATTTATTCATATAAAACTTATGATTTTATTCATATAAAACTTATGATTTTATTCATATATAATATACAAGTTATAATATAATTATACTTTAATTAAGATTACTTCCAAAAAACAAATAGTAGCTAATCGAATATTTAAAACATAAACTGAGAAAATTAAAAAGAAAAGCAATTTAGAAAGGTAATAGGAAAATAGTGTTAGAATAACATTTTAAAATATGATAATTTTACCCTTTTATGTAACACCACATATGAAAATATGATGTTATGGGTTGGATATCTGTACAAAGTGGTTGATTTAGTGAATAGTTATCATTCATCATGGGGACCGTGCACTTTACATTCTTCTACACTGCAAGATTAATTACTATTCATTTAATTCATCTTATAGTAATTTCACATGTTCATGGACTTTTCATGAGTTGTCTTGTCACTTATATACAAACAAAATATAATAATTGGACTAAATCTAAAAATTATAATTGTGTAGCATTTCCTTTTACATGTGGGGACAAGTAAAAGCAGTTTTACTCTTGTTTTTTATTTTAAGAATTTAACGAGTGTGTAAGTGTGAGCTTGGTATATTGACTATTTATTATCTTTATTGTAGGATGTTGTTATGCTCCACATGTTGTCCATATAGAATATAAATTAAGAATGGGTTGATCGTATGTTATGGACATTGTTTCAGATATTTGACAGACCAATAAATCCTACGCATTTAGCTGATATTGAACCCAAAATTCCTACACATTTATTTTTTATATTATTAATTTTTTCATGTGTTTACTTTTTTTAAAAAAAATATTAGGACATACCACTTTAATAAACATCAAAAAACACAATTAGTCATTTATTATTCAAACTCATATTTAGTATACTAAAAAAAATGAAAGAACAAGAAGAGATAAGTATTATCTATGATTTCCTATACTAATTGTTTTTACACTTATTGACACTTTTATATCTTTACAACTTTAAGTTGATCTTAATAATTATTCTTGTAATTAATTAGTTATTAGTAATTATTTTTATAATTAGTTAAATAATTTTTAATTATCAAACTTATTTTTTCTTTTACATATCAAATATATGAGTGATGTTATTTTTAAAAAGTTTAATTTATCCATTTTTTAATTCAAAATAGTTAATTTTAAATTTATTAATAATTTGTAATAATATTATTTTCTTTTTGTTAAATTTAGTAGCTTTAAAAATGCAAATAATTTTTTAATCAAACTAATTAGTAATAGATAGATTTTTTT